>NC_069503.1:1050828329-1051090829 GCF_027579735.1 Bombina bombina
CAATCTGATTGGCTGATTGGATCAGCCAATCGGATTGAACTTGATTCTGATTGGCTGATTCCATCAGCCAATCAGAAAATTCCTACCTTAATTCCGATTGGCTGATAGAATCCTATCAGCCAATCGGAATTCGAGGGACGCCATCTTGGATGACGTCCCTTAAAGGAACCGTCATTAGTCGGGAGACATCGGAAGAAGAGGATGGATCCGCGTCGCCTGCTTCAAGATGGACCCGCTCCGCACCGGATGGAAGAAGATCGAAGATGCCGCTTGGAGAAGATGTTTGCCGGTCCGGATGTCCTCTTCTTGCCGGATAGGAGGAAGACTTTGGAGCCTCTTCTGGACCGGATTATGGATCGCCAACCCCCGCTTGGGTTGGATGAAGATCTTGGAGCCAGGACGGATCGGTGATACCTGGATGGTGAAGACAAGGTAGGAAGATCTTCAGGGGCTTAGTGTTAGGTTTATTTAAGGGGGGTTTGGGTTAGATTAGGGGTATGTGGGTGGTGGGTTGTAATGTTGGGGGGGGGGTATTGTATTTATTCTTTTACAGGCAAAAGAGCTGAAATTCTTGGGGCATGCCCCGCAAAGGGCCCTGTTCAGGGCTGGTAAGGTAAAAGAGCTTGTAACCTTTTTAATTTAGAATAGGGTAGGGAATTTTTTATTTTGGGGGGCTTTGTTATTTTATTAGGGGGCTTAGAGTAGGTGTAATTAGTTTAAAATTGTTGTAATATTTTTCTTATGTTTGTAAATATTTTTTTATTTTCTGTAACTTAGTTCTTTTTTATTTTTTGTACTTTAGCTAGTTTATTTAATTGTATTTATTTGTAGCAATTGTGTTTAATTTATTTATTGATAGTGTAGTGTTAGGTTAATTGTAGGTAATTGTAGGTAGTTTATTTAATTATTTTATTGATAGGGTAGTGTTAGGTTTAATTATAACTTAGGTTAGGATTTATTTTACAGGTAAATTTGTTATTATTTTAACTAGGTAACTATTAAATAGTTCTTAACTATTTAATAGCTATTGTACCTGGTTAAAATAATTACAAAGTTGCCTGTAAAATAAATATTAATCCTAAAATAGCTATAATATAATTATAATTTATATTGTAGCTATATTAGGATTTATTTTACAGGTAAGTATTTAGCTTTAAATATGAATAATTTATTTAATAAGAGTTAATTAATTTCGTTAGATAAAAAATTATATTTAACTTAGGGGGGTGTTAGTGTTAGGGTTAGACTTAGCTTTAGGGGTTAATACATTTATTAGAATAGCGGTGAGCTCCGATCGGAAGTTTAGGGGTTAATAATTGAAGGTAGGTGTCGGCGATGTTAGGGAGGGCAGATTAGGGGTTAATACTATTTATGATCGGGTTAGTGAGGCGGATTAGGGGTTAATAACTTTATTATAGTAGCGCTCAGGTCCGCTCGGCAGATTAGGGGTTAATAAGTGTAGGCAGGTGTCGGCGACGTTGAGGGGGGCAGATTAGGGGTTAATAAATATAATATAGGGGTCGGCGGTGTTAGGGGCAGCAGATTAGGGGTACATAGGGATAACGTAGGTGGCGGCGATTTGCGGTCGGAAGATTAGGGGTTAATTATTGTAAGTAGCTGGCGGCGACGTTGTGGGGGGCAGGTTAGGGGTGAATAAATATAATACAGGGGTCGGCGGGGTTAGGGGCAGCAGATTAGGGGTACATAAGTATAACGTAGGTGGCGGTCGGCAGATTAGGGGTTAAAAATTTTAATCGAGTGGCGGCGGTGTGGGGGGAGCTCGGTTTAGGGGTACATAGGTAGTTTATGGGTGTTAGTGTACTTTAGGGTACAGTAGTTAAGAGCTTTATGAACCGGCGTTAGCCAGAAAGCTCTTAACTCCTGCTATTTTCATGCGGCTGGAGTTTTGTCGTTAGAGCTCTAACGCTCACTGCAGAAACGACTCTAAATACCAGCGTTAGAAAGATCCCATTGAAAAGATAGGCTACGCAAATGGCGTAGGGGGATCTGCGGTATGGAAAAGTCGCGGCTGAAAAGTGAGCGTTAGACCCTTTAATCACTGACTCCAAATACCAGCGGGCGCCCAAAACCAGCGTTAGGAGCCTCTAACGCTGGTTTTGACGGCTACCGCCGAACTCTAAATCTAGGCCTTAGTGTTTTTATTACAACAATGAAACAGACCTTTAAAAAGAAAACTATTAGATTTACGGACACTCATTAAAGGTATATGGAACCCAATTTTTTTCTTTCATGATTCAGATAGCGCATGCCATTTTAAACAACTTTCTAATTTGCTTTTATTATCAATTTTTCTTTGTTCTCTTGTTCTCTTTTGTTGAAAAGCAGGGATTTATGCTTAGAAGCCGGTTCATTTTTGGAGCACTATATGAAGCAGTTTGGCAAGAATTGTATCCATTTGCAAGAGCTTTAGATGACAGCGCTATTTCCTGCCATATAAAGCCCCAGATGTCTAGTTACATAGGTATCTCTTCAACACAGAATCTCATGGAAACAAAGCAAATTTGATAATAGAAGTAACTTGGAAACTTTTTTTAAAATTGTCAGAATCATAAAATACTTTTTTAGGGTTTCATATCCCTTTAAGGTGCCAAGGAAGATTATATTCTAAATTCATTGAGGCTCTCTTCATCTAATTTTTCCAGACTTTGCCAGAGGACATTTATTCCATTAAGTGCTCAATAAGTGCCCAATACATCTTGCACATCAAACAGGGACCACTAGCAATGCAGAAAAGCAATAATTGCAAAACTTCAGTTAAATGTCTGCAAAATGGATTCTGTAACTTGGTTTAATTGCTAGACATTCACATGTATGTTTTATTATGGTAAAGTCATTTCACTGGATAGAATGAAGCTTATCTCTGCAATCTCACAGATGCCAATAAGGGTCTGACAATTGGCATTTCAGGGTATTCTCAAGGCATGGGCCAGAATGTTTTACTTAACCCATGGCTCAGCATGCAGAATTTAAAAAGACACAGGGGCCGATTTATCAAGTGCCTGGCGGACATGATCCGTTGTAGCCTATCAAATCCACCAGACATCGATAAATGCCGACAGCATACGCTGTCAGCATTTATCATTGCACAAGCAGTTCTGGTGAACTGCTTGTGCAATGCCGCTCTCTGCAGATTCAGCAGGGGGTATCAATCAACACATTTGAGATCAGGCGGATTGATGTCCGCCGGCGTACGAGTTAAGGAGCAGCAGTCTTAAGACCGCTGCTTCTTAACTCCTGTTTCCAGGCTCACGCGGAAACAGGGGTATATGGCCCCATTCGGGCCATGATAAATGAACCCCTCAATCTCTATTTCAAAACTAGCAATACAGTCTCTTTTTTTGTTTTCTTTTAATGACAATAATAATAATTCCTTTTCTTCATCTGTTTTCAGGTTTTAATTTGAGGATATGTTAGAGTTGAGTGTCATAGAGGCTGTAATTTTTTTTTAAATGTGTTTAGTAATGTTTTGAATGAGCATTTAATTTCTAATATCAGTACCCTAGTCAGTTTATAGCATTAAAAAGTAAGCGTTGAAAAATAAATGTGGCTTGTTGATCATAATGGAACCGAACTCACTATTACAATGGGCGGCTGCAAATATTAATACTTAAAGGGACACTGTACCCAAATTTTTTATTTCGTGATTCAGATAGAGCATGCAATTTTAAGTAGCTTTCTAATTTACTCCTATTATCAAATTTTCTTTATTCTCTTGGAATCTTTATTTGAAATGCAAGAATGTAAGTTTAGATGCCGGCCCATTTTTGGTGAACAACCTAGGTTGTCCTTGCTGATTGGTGGATAAATTCATCCACCAATCAAAAACTGCTGTCCAGAGTACTGAACAAAGAAAAAAGCTTAGATGCCTTCTTTTTCAAATAAAGATAGCAAGAGAACAAAGAAAAAATGATAATAGGAGTAAATTAGAAACTTGCTTAAAATTGCAAGCTCAATCTGAATCACAAAATAAAAAAATTGGGTTCAATGTCCCTTTAAAGGTGTGGCAAGTTTTTTTTATTGTTTTTTTTGTGTTTTTTAACAATATTAAAAATGACAAATTATATAGACAGATGATTATAAATACAATAAACTACACAATACAATATAATGTTAATGAATTGTTAAATTCTGCCCTTTTGAAATCATTGTGTGAAAAAGCAATTGTGTGCAGGTAAATAGGGTGAGACTATTGTGTGCAGGTTAATTGGGTGAGACTATTGTGTGCAGGTTAATTGGGTGAGACTATTGTGTGCAGGTTAATTGGGTGAGACTATTGTGTGCAGGTTAATTGGGTTAGACTATTGTGTGCAGGTTAATTGGGTGAGATTAGAATAAAAAGAAAACAAGGAACACAATCAGTTCCTAAATATTCAGCAAAAAACGTGTCATGAGATACACTGTGCAGTCACTTTATTAGGTACATCCAACTAGTAGCTTCTTGAGCCTCCTTTAGCGTTCAAAACAGCCTGAATTCGTCTAGGCATGAATTCAACAAGATGCTGAAAACATTGTGGGGGTATTGTGTACCATGCAGACATGAGTGTGTCACGCAACTCCTGTAGATTTCACAAAGATGTAGGTCAGCAACGATTAGCACTTTCCAACTTATCCCAAAGATGTTCAATAGGATTGAGATCCGGGGACTGAGTGGGCCATTGCTGCAAAGAAAAGCCATTGTCATGTTCCAGGAACAACAGGAATGCAGGCTTTGTGCCCCGGTGCATTATCCTGCTGGAAGTAACCATCTGCCTGAGGATCAACTGTCAACATGAATGGATGCACTTGGTCAGCAACGATGCTTATGTACGCTGTGGCATTCAGACGTGAATCCAGGGGTATAAATGGACCCAATGTGTGCCAGGAAAACATTCTCCGCACCATAACACTGCCCGCACCACCTTGCACAGTTTTCATCAGACATGACGGGTCCATGGCTTCATGCTGTTTTCGGCAAATTTGGAGCCTGCCATCAAAATAACACACTAGGAACTTCGACTCGTTCGACCAAGCAACCTTTGATGGTCCAGTGCTGGTGTTGTTGTGCCCACAGAAGGCGTGCTCTCTTGTTCTTCTCTGATAACAACTGCACCCAGCATGGCTGCCGGGTGTTGTAGCCAATTCGCAACAAGGTTCGCCTATTTGTGCATTGCAATATGTTTTTCTCTGCTTCAAGGTTGAATTCTGATGTGATTTACAAAATTGTGGCTTGTCTGTTTTCTTGCACAAGTCTAGCCATCCTCCTCTGACCTCTCTCATCAACGAGCGTTTTTCTTCCACAGGACTGCTGCTGACTGAATGTTTTTTGCTCATTATACCATTCTCGATACACCCTTGAAACTGAGGTACGTGAAAAATTTATGAGTACTGCCATTTGAGATACGATTCATCCAGCACGTCTTGCACCTACTATCATGCTATGTTCAAAGTCAATTAGATCACTGCTCTTCCCCATTCTCACTGCAGTCTGTACGCTTAAAGGGATACTAAACCCAAATTTTTTCTTTCATGATTCAGATAGTAGTAAATTAGAAAGTTGCTTAAAATGTCATGCTCTATTATCAATTTTTCTTTGTTCTCTTGCTATCTTTATTTGAAAAGCAAGAATGTAAAGCTTATGAGCCGGCCTATTTTTGGTTCAGCTACATCTAGCCACCAATCAGCGTTGAATCAAAAATGGTCCGACTCCTTAGCGTAGATTCCTGCTTTTTCAAATAAAGATAGCAAGAGAACGAAGAAAATTTAATAATAGGAGTAAATTAGAAAGTAGCTTAAAATTGCATGCTCTATCTGAATCATGAAATAAAAAATTTGGGTTAGTATCCCTTTAACTGATAGTAGGAAGGTTGTTCTGCGGTATTTATACCAAAATTGTGGCCACGTGACTAACCACTTGTATGCACAGCAGGGCTGTACCTAATAAAGTGGCCAATATGTCTAATTCAAATAAAGATCAACATTGAAAAAAATAACAAAACAAGATCTGAGCTACTCACACTTCAGCAAGAAGTGACTGGGGTTTTATTAAATTAAGGTCATTTTCACAATGTTGGCTTGAGTTGAAAAATAAAATTAATAAATATCATTATAAATCACAAAAAAATGCCACATGATACACAATGGTACCTATATTGATTACATAGGCTATTTACAGCATCATTATTTAAAGGGACAAAAAAAAAAACTAAAACTAAACATTTATGATTCAGGCAGGGCATATAATTTTTAAAAAACTTTCCAATTTACTTTTATACTCAAATTTGCTTTGTTCTTTTAGTATTCTTATTTGAAAGCTTAACCTAGGTAGGCTTAAACTGATCTCTAAATCTCTCATCTCAGTGCATTTTGACAGTTAGAGAGTGCTAGTTCATGTATGTCATACAGATAACATTGTGCTCACGCCCATGGAGTTATTTATGAGAGGGCACTGATTGGCTAAAATGCATGTCTGTCAAAAGCACTGAGATAAGGGGGCAGTCTGCAGAGGCTTCGATTCAAGGTGATTACAGATGTAAAAATATATTAATATGATAATGTTGGTTATGCAAAACTGGGGAATGGATAACTCAGGCCTAGATTTGGAGTTCGGCGGTAAAAGGGCTGTTAACGCTCCGCGGGCTTTTTTCTGGCCGCACCATAAAATTAACTCTGGTATCGAGAGTTCAAACAAATGCTGCGTTAGGCTCCAAAAAAGGAGCGTAGAGCATTTTTACCGCAAAAGCAACTCTCGATACCAGAGTTGCTTACGGACGCGGCCGGCCTCAAAAACGTGCTCGTGCACGATTCCCCCATAGGAAACAATGGGGCTGTTTGAGCTGAAAAAAAACCTAACACCTGCAAAAAAGCAGCGTTCAGCTCCTAACGCAGCCCCATTGTTTGCTATGGGGAAACACTTCCTACGTCTGCACCTAACACTCTAACATGTACCCGAGTCTAAACACCCCTAGCCTTACACTTATTAACCCCTAATCTGCCGCCCCCGCTATCGCTGACCCCTGCATATTTTTTTAAACCCCTAATCTGCCGCTCCGTAAACCGCCGCCACCTACGTTATCCCTATGTACCCCTAATCTGCTACCCCTAACACCGCCGACCCCTATATTATATTTATTAACCCCTAACCTGCCCCCCACAACGTCTCCGACACCTGCCTACACTTATTAACCCCTAATCTGCCGAGCGGACCTGAGCGCTACTATAATAAAGTTATTAACCCCTAATCCGCCTCACTAACCCTATCATAAATAGTATTAACCCCTAATCTGCCCTCCCTAACATCGCCGACACCTAACTTCAATTATTAACCCCTAATCTTCCGATCGGAGCTCACCGCTATTCTAATAAATGGATTAACCCCTAAAGCTAAGTCTAACCCTAACACTAACACCCCCCTAAGTTAAATATAATATTTATCTAACAAAATAAATTAACTCTTATTAAATAACTTATTCCTATTTAAAGCTAAATACTTACCTGTAAAATAAATCCTAATATAGCTACAATATAAATTATAATTATATTATAGCTATTTTAGGATTAATATTTATTTTACAGGCAACTTTGTAATTATTTTAACCAGGTACAATAGCTATTAAATAGTTAAGAACTATTTAATAGTTACCTAGTTAAAATAATAACAAATTTACCTGTAAAATAAATCCTAACCTAAGTTATAATTAAACCTAACACTACCCTATCAATAAAATAATTAAATAAACTACCTACAATTACCTACAATTAACCTAACACTACACTATCAATAAATTAATTAAACACAATTGCTACAAATAAATACAATTAAATAAACTAGCTAAAGTACAAAAAATAAAAAAGAACTAAGTTACAGAAAATAAAAAAATATTTACAAACATAAGAAAAATATTACAACAATTTTAAACTAATTACACCTACTCTAAGCCCCCTAATAAAATAACAAAGCCCCCCAAAATAAAAAATTCCCTACCCTATTCTAAATTAAAAAAGTTACAAGCTCTTTTACCTTACCAGCCCTGAACAGGGCCCTTTGCGGGGCATGCCCCAAGAATTTCAGCTCTTTTGCCTGTAAAAAAAAACATACAATACCCCCCCCAACATTACAACCCACCACCCACATACCCCTAATCTAACCCAAACCCCCCTTAAATAAACCTAACACTAAGCCCCTGAAGATCTTCCTACCTTGTCTTCACCATCCAGGTATCACCGATCCGTCCTGGCTCCAAGATCTTCATCCAACCCAAGCGGGGGTTGGCGATCCATAATCCGGTCCAGAAGAGGCTCCAAAGTCTTCCTCCTATCCGGCAAGAAGAGGACATCCGGACCGGCAAACATCTTCTCCAAGCGGCATCTTCGATCTTCTTCCATCCGGAGCGAAGCGGCAGGATCCTGAAGACCTCCAGCGCGGAACATCCATCCGGACCGACGACTGAACGACGAATGACTGTTCCTTTAAGGGACGTCATCCAAGATGGCGTCCCTCGAATTCCGATTGGCTGATAGGATTCTATCAGCCAATCGGAATTAAGGTAGGAATTTTCTGATTGGCTGATGGAATCAGCCAATCAGAATCAAGTTCAATCCGATTGGCTGATCCAATCAGCCAATCAGATTGAGCTCGCATTCTATTGGCTGTTCCGATCAGCCAATAGAATGCGAGCTCAATCTGATTGGCTGATTGGATCGGCCAATCGGATTGAACTAGATTCTGATTGGCTGATTCCATCAGCCAATCAGAAAATTCCTACCTTAATTCCGATTGGCTGATAGAATCCTATCAGCCAATCGGAATTCGAGGGACGCCATCTTGGATGACGTCCCTTAAAGGAACAGTCATTCGTCGTTCAGTCGTCGGTCCGGATGGATGTTCCGCGCTGGAGGTCTTCAGGATCCTGCCGCTTCGCTCCGGATGGAAGAAGATCGAAGATGCCGCTTGGAGAAGATGTTTGCCGGTCCGGATGTCCTCTTCTTGCCGGATAGGAGGAAGACTTTGGAGCCTCTTCTGGACCGGATTATGGATCGCCAACCCCCGCTTGGGTTGGATGAAGATCTTGGAGCCAGGACGGATCGGTGATACCTGGATGGTGAAGACAAGGTAGGAAGATCTTCAGGGGCTTAGTGTTAGGTTTATTTAAGGGGGGTTTGGGTTAGATTAGGGGTATGTGGGTGGTGGGTTGTAATGTTGGGGGGGGGTATTGTATGTTTTTTTTTACAGGCAAAAGAGCTGAAATTCTTGGGGCATGCCCCGCAAAGGGCCCTGTTCAGGGCTGGTAAGGTAAAAGAGCTTGTAACTTTTTTAATTTAGAATAGGGTAGGGAATTTTTTATTTTGGGGGGCTTTGTTATTTTATTAGGGGGCTTAGAGTAGGTGTAATTAGTTTAAAATTGTTGTAATATTTTTCTTATGTTTGTAAATATTTTTTTATTTTCTGTAACTTAGTTCTTTTTTATTTTTTGTACTTTAGCTAGTTTATTTAATTGTATTTATTTGTAGGAATTGTGTTTAATTAATTTATTGATAGTGTAGTGTTAGGTTAATTGTAGGTAATTGTAGGTAGTTTATTTAATTATTTTATTGATAGGGTAGTGTTAGGTTTAATTATAACTTAGGTTAGGATTTATTTTACAGGTAAATTTGTTATTATTTTAACTAGGTAACTATTAAATAGTTCTTAACTATTTAATAGCTATTGTACCTAGTTAAAATAAATACCAAGTTGCCTGTAAAATAAATATTAATCCTAAAATAGCTATAATATAATTATAATTTATATTGTAGCTATATTATGATTTATTTTACAGGTAAGTATTTAGCTTTAAATAGGAATAATTTATTTAATAAGAGTTAATTTATTTCGTTAGATAAAAATTATATTTAACTTAGGGGGGTGTTAGTGTTAGGGTTAGACTTAGCTTTAGGGGTTAATCTATTTATTAGAATAGCGGTGAGCTCCGGTCGGCAGATTAGGGGTTAATAATTGAAGTTAGGTGTCGGCGATGTTAGGGAGGGCAGATTAGGGGTTAATACTATTTATGATAGGGTTAGTGAGGCGGATTAGGGGTTAATACATTTATTATAGTAGCGCTCAGGTCCGCTCGGCAGATTAGGGGTTAATAAGTGTAGGCAGGTGTCGGCGACGTTGAGGGGGGCAGATTAGGGGTTAATAAATATAATATAGGGGTCGGCGATGTTAGGGCAGCAGATTAGGGGTACATAGGGATAACGTAGGTGGCGGCGATTTGCGGTCGGAAGATTAGGGGTTAATTATTGTAAGTAGCTGGCGGCGACGTTGTGGGGGGCAGGTTAGGGGTGAATAAATATAATACAGGGGTCGGCGGGGTTAGGGGCAGCAGATTAGGGGTACATAAGTATAACGTAGGTGGCGGTCGGCAGATTAGGGGTTAAAAATTTTAATCGAGTGGCGGCGATGTGGGGGGAGCTCGGTTTAGGGGTACATAGGTAGTTTATGGGTGTTAGTGTACTTTAGGGTACAGTAGTTAAGAGCTTTATAAACCGGCGTTAGCCAGAAAGCTCTTAACTCCTGCTATTTTCAGGCGGCTGGAATCTTGTCGTTAGAGCTCTAACGCTCACTTCAGAAACGACTCTAAATACCAGCGTTAGAAAGATCCCATTGAAAATATAGGCTACGCAAATGGCGTAGGGGGATCTGCGGTATGGAAAAGTCGCGGCTGAAAAGTGAGCGTTAGACCCTTTAATCACTGACTCCAAATGTAATTCATATGTGTATTTTAATTTTGACCAAAATGTCCCTTTAAGTATGTTACTCACATTTAAAAAACTATTTAAAGTATTTCAATTATTATTTTTTTTAATTTAAGTCAGGAGAATTGCAAAATACTTAGAAGCTTCCAGTTTAGCTCTGTTTAAAAGGTTACTGGAACACCTACTGCATGTGGGAAATAGCAGACCCTCCCCCTCCCCCTTCCTTTGCATATGAAAAGACCCTTTACACAAACAGAAGCAAGCTGGAGAAGGTATACGTGGGTATTCTCCTAAAACTTTGGGGCTTGGTTAGGAGTTTGAAAATCAGAGCAATGTTATTTAAAAATAAGCAAAACTATCCATTTAAAAAAAAAACTGTATGGGCTATATAAATAGATTATGTACAAAATATTTATGATAAGAAAAATCTATTGTATAATGTCCCTTTAATGACATAGATACCACCAACATACGTTTCACCATGCACTCATTGCTCTTTTAAGGCTTGAAGGATCTCATAGCACTGACAAACCTTTTTAGAGAATTTTAGCTTAGTCAAGAGCTTTAGAAAACAGGTCTCTAAGAAAACAACTCTTATTCATGTGCACAAGCATTTCTTACAAGCACCAATATCAGTTTAAACATTTTAACAGCAATTTGTATGCAAAAATAAATCAATAAATGCTATGTATAACTGTATTAATCTTTTAAAAGTTGCAGTTAAATGTTGCAGAAATGTCCTATTTCAGATAACTATAAGTCTGAGTTAGTATAACATGCTACTGCATTAGAGCATTTCTGAGAATTTGCAGAAAGTCAATTTGGAGTTTTTGTTTTTTTACACGATTTAAGTTTAACAAAACATAACCACACAAACTCTCCTACAATACACACACATCACGATCTAGTGAACATGGTGTTGTAACCCAGAAATTTGGTTTAAAGAACCCTAGTCTATATCATATACACTGTTATGTAATGGAGATCAAATACATATTAAAAAATGTACAAGGGAACAATTATTATTATTATCCAAACATATGTAATCCAATTGAACATTTATTAGTAATTGGCTATTTATGCAATCTAAATTAATATAAACTGATGCTAAAACAACACCATATAAAGTGTTCCGTCATATGGTTTTATTGTTTTATAATTGAGATATAATTATGTTTCCAAGTTTGTATTTAAAATGCAATTCAACGCCTACGTCTGATGGGAATCTTGATAATATACATGTTTTTTTTCTTTGGACAAATGGAAAATCTCCATAAGCACTTTTGATTTTCATTCGATTACCTCATTTCAGCATTACAATAATCTTTCCCCACAGGCATTTCTTTATTTTTTTCCATGTATTTTTCCATCTTGCGGAAGTTTGCTGAGTTTAATAAATGAGTCTCGTAAGATGTACAAAGATGTTTTTGTTTTGTTTGAGTATTTTTACAGACTTTTACTTCAGACTTTCTCCAGGATAGAAGCAACGTGAAACCGTAACTGGAAAAGGCACCACTGAATTTCCATGACTTGTGTCTTTTAGTTGCTGTAAAATTCCCTTCAGACACATTATCATCATTTTGAGACTGGAGGGAACAGTTAAATGGGAAACATGTCTCTCATTTAGAAAGAATTTAGTTTATGAGCTATATCTTATCGGCTGTAAAGCTACTAGCAGCAGATTGCTATGATACCATAAGAAACATATCCACAAGCCTTACAAAGAAAATGTTTAATAGATATATCCATAGTTCAATCTATAAAGTATTTTCTGACAAAAGGTGTTTTGTACATTTAAACAGAAATATGTTAAATGTGATATACAAAAGTATTATTTTACTATGTTTTTATGTTTTAAAGGGACAGGGAACTGAGAACTAAACTTCATGATTCAGATAGTGTATATTTAAAGAATAAAATGGAATTTACCTTTTTTTCTCTCGGTCTACTTTGTTGAAACTTGGAATCCTCTATGGAGAGCATACTGAAATAGTCTCAAGAGCATGCATGTGTCTTGAATATTATATGGAAGCAATGTTTGCAACAATGTTCACAACAATGTTATATTCAGAATGTGATAGTCAGATGCATACTCCTGAGCTTTCCTAAGTATCTTTCATGGAAAGAGACCAAGTTTCAGTCAAATTGTACATTCTACCTGAATCATTTGAGTTTAATTTTGACTTCCATGAGTCTTTAGTAAAAACAGATATAGGGGCCAATTTATCATTGTGCGGGCGGACATGATCCACTGTACCGAATCATGTCCACTGCACATCGATAAATGCAGCATCCACTGCTTGATAAATCTACCCCTTATTCTGACATTAAGCTAGCCAGCACCCAGCACTAAAACAATATACAGATGAAGACTGTAGAGGGAGGTGAGCTTAGATAGCATTCAGAAATAAAAACCCATGCACTTCTTATATTGTGACATAGAGCCTACACATTAGGAGACAAACAGGCAGGATAACTGACACTATTTAGTCCTGATATATAAGTCCCCCACGCTATTTAAAGGGACAGTAAAATCTAGAGATGTGCATTTGTTTCATGCTGACTAATTTAAAGAATAACAAATATATACTAACGACATATATTAGTATGCATTTGTTATCCTTTAATTTAGGTTTTAAAGGTAAATACCTATAGCACGTCAGGAAGCCATGCTAATCTGGCATTTTCTTCACAGAGTACAGGGGCACGCTAATAGGATGATTAGTGTGACTGGATCAGTTCTTTAGCACAGGCTCTGTAATGAAGGGTCGGATTAGCTCTGCTCCCCATCACCAGGTAAATACTGAAACTACAGGTGAGACTGGGCCTGTAACAAAACAATATTTGCATTAGCTAAAATTAATACAAATGTTGCCAAATATTCAGTATTCATTTAGTTTTAAATAGCGCAGCAGACAAATATTTAGAAAAATGATTCAGTGCTTCACAAGTCTTGTAAAAACCTTTTAAATCGCAAAAAATAGTAGAGATGATATGTGTATAAAACCACAAATGATCCCTGATCCGGGCGCTACAAAAGCTAAGTCTGTGTAGTGTCTGACAATTAAATGTATATTGGGATGAGATACTGTTTATCAAAATGGGATGATGGAAAACACGTTATGTTTAAAAAATGGAAATGTCACAATTTAATAATTGGTGCAAAGTCCATAAAACAATAAAAACAGTACAATAGAACATTTAATAAAATACAAGCAATAAAATTAAATCTCAGAAACAAATATTCATTCATAAAATCACATAAATGCATACATAAAATAAAAACCGCAAAGAGTGAAATCAGGAGGAGAGTTCAATTTGCGAATTAATAGCAACGTTGAAGTTTGATTTGTATATGTTGAAAGCTTGTATTCAATCCGTAGCCCAAAAAGACTTCACAAGTAAAGTGGGCACAGAAGAAACAGGAGTCCTGTAGTGAGACAGGAGATCCTTGTCACAAGTATGGTAATAGTATTAAAAATAGGTGTTATTTAATACTTACACTGTATATTTTCAAAGCATCATCTTTTGGTGAGTCCCTCTCCGATTTGCGGCATCAGAGTGTCATCCACAGCATTCAGGTATGTCCGTCGCTTACCGGACCCCTTTATTTTTCGGCTGCAATTTTCTTCTTCTTTGTTTAGAAATGCTGCTACAGTCATGAGCGATAACAAACTACGGAAGCCCTGATGGGGCAAAAATAGAGCAACGCGTTTCAGCAGTTTGCCTTTCTCAAGCTCTTTAAAAACTAGCAGTTAGATAGCGCTTTTATAGCGCAGATTTAAAGCAAAAGTTACAAGTCCAGTGTTATCAATCCTGTTAATAAATAAGCAAGTCCAGTATTATCATTCCTGTTAATAAATCAATTCTTTTAGTAGAGATCCTATTGGTGAATGGACTGATCGTATACATAGTGCATATTAGCTAGGACAGTTGGCATGTTGTTAGAAGGAGCATTACATATACTATGCTTGGCTCTCATGTGCAGAAAAAGGTATTAATATATAGTGCTACTAAAACATTTAAAGTATTAGATACAATAATTCATAGTAACACATTGATACATATAAGCATATATAAAACATAGAAGCATATATAAAACATAAATAATGCATATACATGTACAAAGGTGAAATTCAGAAGCAAAATAGCAGCCATTGTATTCAAAATGCTATACGATGGAACAGCAGTTATGCTGGTCAGTGTAGTAATATAGGTATTAATAGTGAAAGTAACAATATTAGGCTATAAAATATGAGCTTTAAAAATATGAGCTGTCAAAATATGAACTATAGAAATTTGAGCTGCAAAAATAAGCTATAAAAAAGCTGTAAAAAAATAGAAGTATAAAAGTATAAAAAATATATATGAGGAGACATAAGGGGGGATATATAGGTAGTATGAAATTATGGGGCATATGTATCAAGCTCCGTATGGCTCGCCAGAAACAGCAGTTATGAAGCAGCGGTCACAAAGACCGCTGCTCCATAACCTGTCCGCCTGCTCTGAGCAGACGGGGACACATCGCCGGAAATCAACCCGATCGAGTACGATCGGGTTGATTGACACCCCCTGCTGTCGTCCGATTGGCCGCGAGTCTGCAGGGGGCGGCGTTGCACCAGCAGCTCTTGTGAGCTGCTGGTGCAATGCTGAATACGGCGAGCGTATTGCTCGCCGTATTCAGCGAGGTCTGGCGGACCTGATCCGCAGTGTCGGATCAGGTCCGCCAGACCATGATAACTAGAGGCCTATATCTACACTAGGTGTCGGAAAAACAGGGGAAAAGAAGTTCATAAATCCATTTAGTTTCTAATTTTAGGAGATTTTTATGTATATCAGTCCCTCTTCAATTTGTTTTCACCTTGGCAATGCCAGTATATGATAAACATTTTTCATCTCTATTGTTACACTCTCTAAAGTGCCTGGGTATTGGGAGATCTTTGTTTCTCTCTTTATCACTATTCACTATCGACCATATATGCTCCCTAATTATATCACATAGGGGTCTTTCGGATTCCCCTACATATTGTTTCCCGCATTTGCACTCTAGTAAATAGACTATGTTCTTATCAGAGCATCAGATCATGAATTTTATGTTTCTCCCCTGTAATGTTTGATTTAAAAGAATTTGTTTTCTTTGAGTGTAATATCCTTCCCTTATAAATCCCTATTCTCTGTTCTTTTCTTTTCTAGTTCAGTGGGAGCTAATATAGATTTTACATTTTTTACATTCTTATATACTATATTTGGGTTTTCTGGTAGAATTTCTCCCAATCTCTCATTTCTGTTGTGTTGCTATAGAATGCTATAGATATCAACCAAGTCCAAAGATAAAAAGAAACAAAACATCCTTTTTACTGCAATTGTTTTGTTATAGCCAAACTTCGTCCACCACTTGCCTTATTTGGAGGAGCCAATCAGAGCTTGAGTTGGCAGGCAGCAAAGCTACTCATGGTCATAATGTTCGTATAAAATGCATTGTTTTGCAGTTGAAGATGATTAGGGAAAGATGTAAGGTTAGCCTGCATTGCAAGTTCAGAGAATTAGAAAAGTCTCAGTATTTAGAGATAAATTGCATGAAAAGGGGGCAAAATAAATAATGAAAGTACAACACAAAGTTGTTTCATTACACATAATTGATTTTATATAACATTTTCAGTTTTCACTGCTTCATTAATCACTGCACTTTTTCCAAGTTGTACTAAAATAGAGGCTACAAAAATAAGTGCATCCATACACTGCACCACATTTGACAAGGAATCAACTATGCAAAGCATTCCTTTCTCATAACATTGCAATCTTTATTTGAACAAAAGATGAAAACTCAATGGGGTCTATTTAAGAAAGTGCGAGCGGATATGATCCGATATTGCGGATCATGTCCGCTGCACATCAATAAATTCAGATAGCATACGCTGTCGGCATTTATCATTGCACTAGCAGTTCTTGTGAACTGCTGGTGCAACGCCGCCCCCTGCAGATTCGTCAATCAACCTGATCGTATTGGATCGGGTTGATTTCCGGCAATGTCTGTCCGCCACCTCAGAGCAGACGGACAGGTTATGGAGCAGCGGTCTTTAGACCGCTGCTTCATAACTTGTGTTTCTGGCGAGCCTGAACGCTCGCCAGAAACATGGGGCATCAGGCTCCATACGGAGCTTGATAAATATGCCCCAATATGTTGTATTCCATTGTTAAAACAAATCCATGTAAATAGGAGTTACTTGTTCATACCTGTTCCAAGCATACTGCTCATGCCCACTGATCCCCATGCTTGCTACCTTAGCTTTAGGGGTAGATTTAACAAGCAGCTGATGCTGCAATCTACCCCCGTAGTTTCCAGATTGCTGGAAACATAAGTTAAGAAGCAGCGGACTGCAATCATCCCTATCGGGTACGATCATGATGATTGACATTTCCTGCTAGCGGCCGGTGGCCGCGAATCTGCAGGGGGCAGCATTGCTCAATCATTTCACTAAAAATGCTTGTGCAATGTTAAATGCTGACAGCGTATGCTGTTGGCATTTAGCGATGTCAGGCGGACATAATAAATCAGCCCCTTAGTCATCACTTCATGACCAGCTAACCATATGGGAGCACATTCAATATACTTATCAGCAAGTGACTTGAGAACAAAATACATTTAAAGGGACATTCCGGTCAAAATTTAAATGCACATGGGTGAATTACATCTTTGATTAGAAACATTTGCAATATACACTGTTTAAGTTTTAACATTTTTCTCTGCTCGTGCATGTGAAGCATAGTTAGATATTCTTAGTGTACCAGCATTTTAAATGCAGTAGATGCTCAGAGCTCCAGTGGGGCTTGTATCATGTCAGTAATTAACAAATTGAGTCATTACAAGATGGTACAAACACCTTACACAGAATTACATCAATATAATGTAGAGTGGGTTATCTTTGACAGTATGTGAGCAATGAAAAACAGTACTGTACTTATATTTTAGGGGGTTTGTCTATTTGTAGTAACAGGAATTTATTTACTGAAAATATTATGTTTAAGTAGCAAATCAGATCTGAGTTTTTATTTTAATGCGTGATTTCAAGGCATCTTCACATATTTTTAGACACAAACTAAATATTGGAGTGCCAAATGGGATACACATAAGCTTCCAAAATATAATTTCTTAATTATATTATAAAGAATACTAATGGTGCATAGAGAGGGAACACCTACTAAATGTGAACAAGAACCTAAAGTATATTACAATTCTTGATCACATTTAAAGGGACATTGTACACTAGATTTATTTTTGCATAAATGTTTTGTAGCTGGTCAATTTATATAGTCCATCTTGGAGTGTTGTTGTAACAATGTATAGTTTTGCTTATTTTTTAATAACATTGTGCTGATTTTCTGACTCCTAACCAAGCCCCTCAGTGCCAGATGTATACACCCGTTTACAGACTCCTGCCGGCTCCTGTTTATGCTATCTGTCTTTTCATATGCAGGGAAGGAGGGAGGTGGGGAGTGTTTGCTCTTTTTGTTTACCCAGCCCCTTTCAGCGGGTGTCCCAGCCTAACCTCATCAACAGTGCTAAACTGTGAGCTTCAATATAAGTTTTAAAAGGCTTTATATTGGATTTTTAGATCAGCATCTGTGCATATTCTTCTTTATAGTATTGTATATTACATGCAGTTATATGAAAACTGGTGTACACTGTCCATTTAAACCAAGTAGGTGCTCCCTCCCTATCTTCAAATACTTAGTATTGTTGTTAAAATCAGCCTAAAAAAAAACAAAAACAAAAATTTGCAAGCTTGACTAAATGTTCCACACAATTTCCTGTTCCATCAAAATGATCATAATCCAAATGATTAACTTTATATAAATAATGTTACCTGTATAATAATCTTATGGATTTCTGTGATAGACGGTTGTATACTAATGCACAATTATTTACACAAACATAGAAAATATTGGAAAACAACCTAATTACTCTGACTTAGAAAATGTAACTGTGAGAAAAGTTTTGCAGTAATAAAGTGTTAAACTTTTTAAGATTGCCTACACTAAGAAATGGAGATATTTTGTAGTTGACATTCTTCTCACACAGATTAGGATTTGTTAAAGATTTGTTTAAGAATGTGTCATATGCTCAAAAGCTTTTTGTAGGTGTCAGTTGTGTGATCAATGTCCTACAAACTCAGATGTTTCAGATCACATGACAGCTTGAATATATTTGTCTAGCCCATCTTTTCACAGGCAGCCATACTGAGTGTAATTTCTGGGTGAGAGATTTTTCTCATTCAGAGGTTACTTATTACATATACAAATAAAACATTTTTAAAATAAGCCTCTTAAACACTGTAATAACATTAAAAGTAGGATATGACTACAAAGTACTTTCACAATGGTATTTGACACCTGCACATATTAAATTTATATTCCCCAGATCTTACCCTAAGGGGTAGATTTAACAAGGGCCGAATGGCCCCTAATTGCCCTGTTTCTGCTCGAGCCTTTAGGCTCGCCGGAAACAGCAGTTAAAGGGACATGAAACCCAAACATTTTCTTTCATGAATCAGATAGGGAATATAATTTTAAACAATGTTCTTATTTACATCTGTTATCTAATTTGTTTAATTCTCTTGGTATCATTTATTAAAGGAGCAGCAATGCACTACTGGTTTTAAACTGAACACATGGGATAGCCAATGACAATCTGTATAAATATGCAGCAACCAATCAGCAGCTAGAAACTAGGTTCTTTGTTGCTCCTGAGCTTTCCTAGATAACATTTCAGCAAAGGATAACAAGAGAAGGAAGCATTAAATAAAAGTAGTAAATTGGAAAGTTGTTGAAAATTGTATTCTCTGTCTGAATCGTGAAAGAAAATTTTTGGGTTTCATGTCCCTTTATGAAGCAGTGGTCTTAAGATCGCTGCTTCTTAACTCATCCATTGCCTCTGAGGCTGCGGACATCAATCCGCCCGATCGTATACGATTGACACCCCATGCTAGTGGCCACGAATCTGCAGGGGGCGGCTTTGCACAAGCAGTTCACTAGAACTGCTTGTGCATTGTTAAATGCTGACAGCGTATTATGTCGGCATACAGCGATGTCTGGCAGTCATGATATGCTACAGCGTATCATGTCCACCAGACATTGATAAATCGACCCCTAGGTGTTGGAGAGACTGTTGGGAAATAGGCACTAGGACTCATATCTGGTGGTCATGCCCCATTTTGAGTAGTTTTTGGGAATCATTAGAATAGTTTTTTGAAAGCCTTATGGGAGACTCTCTCACACCGCTAATTGTGCTATTCAATGATAAACCTAAACATGGATATAAACTTAGATTGGCCCTTTTTCAAATTGGCCTAAATACAGGTACAAATCCCCAAATCCGGAGTTCCAAAATCAAAACTTATTCTGAAATCCAAACTTTTTAATTCATTTTTTCTAAAAATAAAATTATTAAAAAATACAATTTTCCCTGCCTGTAAGTCATAATCTTCTCTGCCTGTGTCTTTGGTTTGGTTTGTGCGTTACAAAATGCAAATATTAGTCAATATTTATTTAAGACAACAAATATTACCTTTTTGATTACGGTGCTGGTGGAACTATGTATATAAATGTATTAAAAATTATATGAAACTACTTTTAGGTTGCATGTATAAGGTGTATTATGACATGTAAATATTGCCCAAATGACATAAGATATTGTTGTTGACATTTGGTTCCATTGTCTCTTCAAACTGTCCCATTTTACAGATGCAAATATTCCAAAATCCAAAGCTTTCCTAGTCCCAAGCAGTTTGGATAAAGGGTTTTCTACCTGTGGTTGCTGTTTCCTGATAGCAAAGTATTGGAAGTTGACTTCAGTTCCCAGTTTAGTAGAATGAAAATAGAGAATGGAAGAATTGTTGGTTCTTGAAGAATACAAATAACTTAGAAAAAACAAATGACCTATGTTCCAAGACATCAATTTTAATCAGGAAACATTACAGACACAAATAGGATTTTAGACTTTATTGCTTCTTAAATACACATATTTTGTGAAATGTTATAACATCACATTCTCCTCCCATCTAGTTCCCTCTTCTTGCTCTCTTTCTTATTACTTTTTTCTTTGCTTCATTTTCCTCCCTTCCTCCCCGTTCAAATCACCATTTACTTCTTTTATTCTTCTCTCTTTTCCTTGTTCTTATAGGTGCCTAGGATTGTTACAAACTACTTCATGTATACCCAAGTATTAACTAGGGATGGGCAAATGTGTTTATATTCAAATTCGAATGTTAGAACAAATGTTATTGTAGAAATTCGATTTACATAATCGAATGTTGATAAGAACGAATATTCATAAAAATTCTATTATCGAATGTTATTTACAGTTTCCGAATGTCACACTCAAATTCGAATATTATATTTATAAAATACAGTAGTAGACTACAAATATTATTTCAAATTTGAATGCTACATTCGAATTTGAATGTGACATTCGAATTCGAATATTACATTTATAAAACACAGTATTAGACTATAAATACTATTTAGAATTTGAATGTGACATTCGAATTCGAATGTGACATTCAAATTCGAATATTACATTTAGAAAACAGTATTAGACTATAAATACTATTTTGAATTAAAATGTTACATTCAAATTCGAATGTAGCATTTAAATTCGAATATTACATTTAGAAAACAGTATTAGACTATAAATACTATTTTGAATTTGAATGTGACATTCAAATTTGAATATTACATTTATACAACACAGTATTAGACTAGAAATTACTATTTTGAATTAAAATGGTACATTCAAATTCGAATGTAGTATTCAAATGTGAATATTACATTTATAAAACACAGTTATAGACTAGAAATACTATTTTGAGTTTGAATGCTACATTCGAATTTGAATGTGACATTCGAATCCGAATATTACATTTATACAACACAGTTGTAGACTAGAAATACTATATTAAATTTGAATGTGACATTCAAATTTGAATGTAGCATTCAAATTCGAATATTACATTTATAAAACACAGTTGTAGACTAGAAATACTATTTCGAATTTGAATGTAACATTCAAATTTGAATGTGACATTCGAATTCGAATATTACATTTATAAAACACAGTTGTAGACTAGAAATACTATTTTGAATTTGAATATGACATTCAAATTTGAATGTCACATTCAAATCCAAATATTACATTTCGAAATTAAATGTGATATAAAATACATAGCTAAACATTCTTTTTTTTTTTTTTTTTTTTTATTAATTTTTACTGCAGAGGTTATTACAAAAAGGAAAAACATAAAAAACAAAAACAACAAGGACAGATCATAACAAAAATCAAATCAATTTGAGTGTTCTAACAAACTTCTCCCGGAAGTTGTTTTGATAAATGTTAACTTAAATAATCCCAATGCCTATAATACATCATAATGTTAATGAGCTTAATCAGGCTAATCAGTACATATTTTTTGTCTTAAAGATAAACAATCCAATGGGATAGATATTGAATCAGCCAGGAGGGAGGGAAGCAGTGGGGAACAAAAAAACCAAAACATTTATTCTCCCCACCCATAAGACCAGGATGTTGGGAAGTTAGCATTAAGATCATTTAGTTGAAAAAAGTAGACTGTTAGAGGGGATAAGTCAGTTGTCTTTGTACTTGGGCTGACATTGTTTGAATAACTCTAATCCACTTGGTAAAGAAAAGTTCTATCTGATGGTCATATAAACTCAAAAGGTTATACTGTCCTATTATTATCTGTGACTCTATACTTTTGATGAACTCTGCAATATTTGGCGCTGATCTAGATTTCCATTTCCCTAAAATCAGGATACGTCCCATTATAATTTTAGTATTAATAAGAGGAATATTGTTAAGCTTTTTATACAGCTTAACAAGGAAAAAGATATGTCGAAGTTTAAGCATAAACTGAGGGTCCAAGAATTTATTAAGCCAAAAGTTGATTTTCGACCAAAACTGTCAAATTTTCGGACACCACCAGAAACAGTGGAGAAGGTCCGTCTGATCAAAGCTACATCTAGGACATTGGTTCCCTTTTGAATACCATCTCGCCATTTTTGGTAGACTGACTTAGGTCATATTAGCCAATTTAAATTGTGATTCTTTACATGCATTAGAAGTTTTTGTTTTTTCAGTCAGTGAAAAACTCAACTGTATATCCTCTAGTGTTAACTCTGGAAGAAACTTTTTCCATTTATTAACCAAGCCCTTCAAGTGTTGCTGTCCTGTATGGCGAATCAGTACGTATAAAATTTTGAGGGCTGATAACATTCCCTTGCTTATAAATTTTGATAGTAACTGATAAGTTTCCAAGAGACCAATTGCATATTTCCATATTTCTTCCTGATCGTTTGCACATAATTGCGTAACTGTAAATAGGCAAAAAAGTCAGAATGAGAAATTCCAAAATCCTCTACTAATTGGGAGAAAGGTTTCATACACTGCGTAACAGGTTCAACCACTTGGGCGATATAAACAATCCCTTGGTTACTCCATTCTTGGAAACTCGAAGAACGCAAACCAGCAGTGAATTCTGGATTGCCAATGATTGGTCGATAACTCAATATACCTGATATAATGCCCACTTCTAGGCACATTCTATGATATGCTCTTATAATATTCAAAAATGATATCATACTTATAATATTGGAAAGTAATTTAGATACAGGGCAGTGTAGGATCGCGTTTAAGGAGAAAGGGAAAACTAAATCTGCTTCTAGTTCCAAAGCAGTAACATATTACCTCTTTGTGATCCAGTCAGCCGCATACTTAAATAATGTGGCCCAGTTATAATAGTGGATATTCGGGAAAGCCATCCCCGCATCCTGTTTGCTTAATGTTAGCTTTATCAGGGATACTCATGGTCTTTTACCTTGCCAAATTAAATGAGAATAAAGGCGATTGAACAAGCTTATGTCTTTCCTAAGTAATAGTAGCGGCAGGTTTTGAAGCAGATACAATAACTTTGGAAATAACACTACTTTAATTAAGGTAACTCGAGCAGATAAAGAGAGGGGTAAGTTCATCCACTGTTCCAGTTTCCTTCTACAGTAATCTAAGAAACTAGTGAAATGAAGGGCATACCACTGTGATGGATTAGAACTAAGATTTATTCATAGATATTTAAAAGTCTGAACTTCTTTAAAAGGGTGGCTCTCTGGCTAGAAGGAGTTCTTACAATCCAAAGTAATTTAGATTTGGTTGTATTGATTTTATATCCCGAAATAGAACTATAGATATCTATAATGTGGATTAAATGGGGGATACTCTGAGAGGTATTACTAAGAAAAATCAGGAGATCATCCGCATATAATAAGAGGTTCACAATATTTTTCCTTATATGAAGCCCGTTCAATTCCTGTCTTAAATATATCGCTAAAGGCTCCAACGAAAGATTAATGAGAAGTGGCGAGAGAGGACCCCTTTGTCTAGTTCCTCTATTTAGCTTAAATCTCTCCGATATTTCACCGTTAATGATTAGCGAAGAACAGGGGTTCTTGTAGATCATATGCATGAATTGCTTAAATTGTCCCTTAAATCCAAATTTATCCAAGAAGGTAAGTAAATGATCCCAGAATATTGAGTCAAACGCCTTTTCGGCGTCGACAGTAAGAAGTGCTAAATCATTTTTACAATGTACTTTCTGTGAATTAGAGTTATTCCGAAGCCAATCCAAGATCAGTATAACTTAACGTAAGTTTTTAACCAAACTTCGGCCTGTCATGAAACCTATTTGGTCTAGATGGATTAAAGTATCTAAGTGTTTTTATAGTCTCTTAGCTAAGATGAATACTAGCAACTTATAGTCTACATTAAGTAGGGATATAGGTCTAAAACAGGCAGGATTTTCTGGTTCTTTATCTTTTTTTAGTATCAGTGTAATATTTGAAACTGTAAAGTTATGAGAACAATTTTCGCCTTCCTGATAGTATTCATTAAATAATTTGTACAAAACGGGGGTTATTTGGTACTGCAAGATCCTATAGAAGTCTGCAGGTAGGAAGTCAGGACCAGGTGCTTTTTTCAATTTAGTGTTCTTAATACTTTCTTTAATTTAATTTTCCTCCAAGGAATTTGTCTAAATTTGTCCGGCGATATCATTGGAATTTTAACGTTTTGCCAGAAATACTTTTTATTTTCAGGGTGAAATTTTCTTTCTGCATATAATTCTTGGTAGAACTGCAGGAAAACTTTTTTAATATCACAACTATTAGTATATCTCTGAGGTCCTGTTTTGACCGCCAGAATTCTATTGTTGGATCTTTTTTTAGTAATTCTTGCTAAATATTTAGCAGAATGTCCTGTGTAGCCTCCGTATAGTCCTTTCTGCCTCAATTCATCATTACATTAGTTGTTTTTTGTTTCAGAAATATACCTCTTTCTGCCTTTACTTACCTAATGTATTTATCCTAGCTAAACATTCTATTATTCAAACAAATATTTTCAAATGTTATTGAAAAAAATCGAAAAAGAAAATTAAAAAATAGAATGTTAGAATGTTATATAAACATTCGAAATTCGATTCAAACGAATGTTTCAAAATTAGTTTTAAATTTCGAATTTTTAGAAACATTCGCCCATCCCTAGTAATAACATCATGCAATGTATTTATAGCAGCACCTTGACAAGCAATACTTTTATAATTCACAAGGACTTATGGAACTCAATTAAATTCACATTTTTGCTTACAGCTGCTCTCCTAGCCCTAGTAGCAATACAGGTTGTTTAGTCTATGCAAAATTCAGTAATGCTATAACTGTAATGCTTGTGGGATATTTCCCTATCAGACCAAACTTGGCCAGTAGTCTTCTTATCCCGGCATCAAGTGGAAGGATAAGGAAATATCCCAGAACAAGAGCATAGATAATTAAATGAGGTAAGTAGTACTCACAGTAGCGAGGACAATCCTTCACGGCACCACAGGGGATAACTGGAGAGTAGTCAGGCAAGCAGAGTTTGGCAATCCAGAGTACCAGCAGTAAAGGGGTTAATCAGACAGTGGTCAGAGGCTAGCACAGTTCAGCAACAATAAGGCAATTCAACATTTCAGGGGTTAATCTGTAGAGTGGTCACAGACAGGCAGAGTTCAGCAACAAAAAGACAGTCAGCAATAAACAACAGAGCAATCTAACAAAGCGCCCAGGGAGTACAAGACAACCTATACTGAATGTAAGTAATGCAGGTACTTACATAGGCGCGGATTTGTGCCATGGAGGAGTCCCAGGAATTAGACTGGCATGAGAGGGGAACCACCACATCCCTAGCAACTGCCAAGCAAAGGAGCGACTTGACAATAACTCGTCTTCCAGTATTTCATGATAATTACCACATTGTATCTATTGTATGCCAGTTGACATGTTGTATTATATACAGTTTGAATGAAAAATTACAACAAAAAAAAAAGTATAAAGAACAAATGAAAAGAAATTGGAAAAACAGGCTATGGAGCCATTCTCCAGTCTCTCTTTATTACTTCCATTAAATAATTTGATCAGGCATTCTCTCAACCTTATATACACAACCATACTCTCTCCCACACTTATCTATCTATCTATCTATCTATCTATCAATCTATCTATCTATTGGGTTCTTGTAAAGCATGGCTAGTCACCCATAAGGGTCTCAAGGCACTAAGGGATGCTGCAGTTCATTCGAAGAGCCAGGTCTTGAGGTCCTTTCTGAACTTAGTTAGGGCGGTAGCTTGTCTGAGTTGCAGCGGGAGAGTGTTCCATGTCTTGGCTGCCAGGTGAGAGAAGGATCTTCCTCCTGCTGTGGTTTTCCTGATGCGGTGGATGACTGCGAGGGCTTGGTTGGCTGATCGCAGCTGTCTGGCAGGGGTGTAGAAGGTGACGCACTGGTTGATGTATTCAGGACCGATGTTGTGGATGGCCTTGAATGCGTGGGTGAGAAGGTTGAACGTGATCCTTTTATTGATGGGGAGCCAGTGCAGGGCCCACAGGTGTTTGGTGATATGGCATTGGCGAGGGATGTTGAGGATAAGTCTGGCCGAGGCGTTCTGGATGTGCTGGAGCCTTTTTTGGAGCTTGATAGTTTATTTATAAAATATTTTACCAGTAAGGATACATTGAGATTTCTCTCGTTTTCAAGTATGTCCTGGGTCCACAAAACATTGCATTGATACAATAGGGTACAATAAAATACAAAAACAATATTAATACATAACATATGCAAAATTTAGCATACAACAGGTAGGAAATATATAATCAACCATGACAGGTGCATTCTGTTTTGAGATATGCAGAGAGGGATCTCTTAAAGGAATTTAGGCTTGGGGAAGGTTTTAAAGTGTGCGGGAGGTCGTTCCATAATTGTGGTGCTATGTAGGAAAAGGAGGATCGAGCTGCTTTCTTTTTGTATGGAGGCAGACTAAATAATGTGCTGTTACTGGATTGGAGGTTATGGGAGGTGGGAACAGCCGGGGAGAGCATTCTGCTCAGGTAGGGTGGGAGCTTCCCAGAAAAGCTCTTAAACACAAGGCTGGAAAGATGGAGGGTGCGTCTGGATTCCAGCGACAGCCAGTTTAATTCTTTTAGCATGTCACAATGGTGGGTCCTGTACTTACATTGTAGCACAAAGCGGCAGAATGAGTTATACAGTGTATTAAGTTTATTAAGGTGAGTTTGCGGTGTAGGTGCATATACTACATCCCCATAATCCATGATTGGCATCAGCATTTGCTGTACAATCTTTTCCTTTACTGTAGGGCTGAGGCAGGATTTGTTTCTGTACAGGGCACCTAGTTTTGGATAGAGTTTAGATGCAATTATTTCTATGTGGAGGCCAAAAGATAGATTGGGGTCTAACAACATACCCAAGTATTTGAAAGAGTTGACTGCGGTCAGTGTGCAATTTGATTTTGTTTTGATGCGTAGATGGGAATTTTGCAGTTTGTGTAATTTAGGTCCCGTTCCAAAGATCATTGTGACAGTTTTGTCAGCGTTTAGGAAGAGTTTGTTTTTTGAGATCCACTTTTCTACCTCTGTGAACTGGTCTTGGAGCACTGCCTCAAGCTGCGGCAGATCGGATTTGTTTGCATAGATTACCGTGTCATCTGCGTACATGTGTACAGTTGAGGATTTGCAGACATTTGGAAGATCATTTATGAATAATGTGAATAGTAGGGGGCCGAGAATGGAACCTTTGGGAACACCACACATGACTGGGAGAGGGAGGGAGTCGCTGTCAGAAATGGAGACATACTGTGATCGAAACCAGGTTAGCGGACGATCAACAATACCTGAGTTTTTTAGTTTGAGCAGTAGTATGTCGTGGTCTACTGTGTAAAAGGCCTTTGCAAAATCAAGGAAAATTGCTCAGGCAGTTTGGATGTCGTTGCAAACTTTTAGGAGGGCAGTTGTAGTGGGGTGATTCAGGCGAAAACTTGATTAAACAGGGGTCAGATAGTTAGATTGTTGGTGAAGCCGGCATAGAGTGCGTTGCCGTAATCCAGTCGACTGCTGACAAGGGCGTAGGTGACTGTCTTACTGGTCTCGGTTGGGATCCATTGGAAGATCTTTAACAGCAGGTGGAATATGTGGAACCATGAAGAGGAGACAGCGTTTATTTGTCGGTCCATGGAGAGTGAAGAGTCAAGGATGAAGCCTAGGTTTTGTGCATGGTTGGTGGGGGTTGGCGGGTGTCCGAGGGCTGTCGGCCACCAGAAGTCATCCTAGGCAGATGTGGTGGGTCCAAGAAGGAGGACTTCGGTCTTGTCTGTGTTCAGATTGAGGCAGTCTCTCATCCAGGCGGCGACTGATGTCAGCCCTTCATGGATGTTTATCTTGGCAGTGGTGGGGTCTCTGGTGAGTGAGAGGATTAGCTGGGTGTCATCGGCGTAGGATACCATGTTGAGGTTGTGTCATTGGATGATGGTGGAGAGAGAGGCCATGTAGATGTTGAAGAGGGTAGGTCTCAGTGAAGAGCCTTGGGGTACACCACAGCTGATCTCTGTGGGTTTGGAGGTAAAAGGCAGGAGTCTCACTTTCTGGGTTCTGCCGGTGAGGAAGGAGATGATCCATTACAGGGCTTTGTTGCAGATGCCGGTGTCGTTTAAGCAGATGCAGAGGGTTGTGGGAGACGGTCTTTCCTCAATCAAGCAGGGTGCAGATGTCATCTGTGGCAGTGAGGAGGGCAGTCTTGGTGCTGTAGTTGCTTCTGAAACTGGACTGGGAGGGGTCTAAGGTGTGGTTGGCCTCAATGTGGTCAGCGAGTTGAGCGTTGATGGACCTCTCAATGACTTTGGCTGGAAAGGGGAGCAGTGAGATGGGACAGAAGTTCTTCAGGTTCTTGGGGTCTGCTGTGGGTTTCTTTAGCAGGGGTTTCACCTCTGTGTGCTTCCAGTCTTCAGTTAAGGTGTCGATTTTGATGGACCAGTGGCGTTTGGAGTCCTGGAGGGCCGGGGGGAACCAGCTGGCCGTGTTGGTGGGTTGGCGGCTGGATGGTTTCTTAAGGGGGGCGAGGGTGTTAGCGGAGTCAGTGATCCAGCGGTGGAGGTTGCAGGTGGAGGAGTTGGTGTCTGTGAAGGTCACAGGGTGGGACTTGTTCAGGGTGGAGTAGAGCTGGTCTTTGGTGATGTTGTTCTAGTTTTTGCAGCATGGGTGTTGCTGTCGGAGGTGTCTGGTGGGTTTGTCGAAGGAGAAGTGTATGCAGTGGTGGTTGGTCCAATGGAGTTCGGTGATGTGGTTGACTGAGATGTGGTTGCCTGCGGAGAAGATAGGGTCTAGGGTTTGTCCGGCTACGTGGGTTGGAGAGTTGACGAGTTTCTTCAGTCCGATGTTTCCAAGGTTTTCCAGAAGGTTGTTTGTGTTGTGGTAATTGGGGTTTTCTAGGTGGAAGTTGAGGTTGCCAAGGAGGATGTAGTCCTTTGAGGCGAGTGCGTGGGGTGCGATGTGGTTGGTGATGGAGTTGCAGAAGGCGGGACGAGGTCCGGGAGGTCTGTAGATGAGGGTGCTGTGGATGATGGTGTTGGGGTTGATCTGGATCTTGAAGTGTAGTTGTTCCAAGCCTGGTGAGTGGTCGTCGGAGTAGGTTGTGATGTGGAGGGAGTGTTTGTAGATGATAGCGATACCTCCTCCAGGTCGGTTGGTCCTTGTGGGAGATCTTGTAGCCATTGGGGATGGCGATGGCAATGTCAGGCGTTGATGCAGGGTTCAGCCAGGTTTCGGTGAGGAAGGCGACATCTGTGGAGGTGGAGTCGAGCAGGATCCAGATTTCGATGACCTGCTTGTGTAAGAGATAAATCCTCTAAGGCAGTAAGCCAAAGAGAGCTGATAAACAGAGAGTACATGGTAAACCACTCAAGAAAACAAGTAAAACAGTTTATAGAATAAAGTAATATACTAAATTTAGCAGTATGAACCTAAGGGGCAAGTATTTGTAACCAGTTAGTTAACGTAAAGACCTGGGATTTCTTATTGTTTTTTATTCTGGTGACTTCCTGCCAGTGCTACTTGGTAGTAAAGACTGTGGAAGAGTTTCTCACAGCATGACAGTCAGAGACCATTCCAGATGCTGTATTTGAAGACACTTCAGGTGGTGTTATATAAAGCTAGGATTATATAAATATAAAGTATAAAAATTAAAGGGGAAGCTCTGTCTGTAGGATATTTTCTTGGATGTCAATAGGGAAGTTAAAGGGGAAGTTAAAGGGGATAGTTCCTTACGTTGTTGAATAGTCCGTAATGATAGATCAGTAAAGATTAGAATTTCATTGTCTTTAAATTATGAAGAGTTATGTTTCCTAGTGTAGGATATTATAGAGTCTCTGTCCACATGGCTTTGCAGAGAATGGGCAGTGGCATTGTACATCCAATGCCCATATGTATCATTAAACAAACACCTGTATTTTATGTCTGAACACCTTCAGGGGTGACTCAGAGGGTTAGAAGCAGAAGGCAAGTGACCGCTGCTTCTTACATTGTGGGAGGCAGGCTTGTATGTGCGAACCTGACTCACCAGGGCTCAAAATTAGCATTCACTGCTTAGTATATTTAGCCTTATGTCTGATGACCATAGCAAATGGAAAATAACACAGTTTAAGAAAAAAGGTGCATGGTTAAATTATCCCCGACTGATTAATCTAGGATGATTGACAAGACCTGTTCCTCCACAATTTGTCATGCATGAGTAGGGGGCAGAGCTGCACAAGCATTGGCATCTGGAGGAAACGGGCAAGGGGGGTGCTTTTCCCCCCTGGATATTTGCACACCTTTGGAAACATATAGCTAGATTAAAACATACTATTACATTTTGCTTTAAATCCATCTATGTGCTTGCAAGAGAGTGCACCCAGGCTGCTCTGGGGTTGACTGCCTGAGTTGCTGGGAGCTGGGCAATGTCTGTAAGTGCTGATGAGTAATCAGGGCTGTGAGTTTTACAGTGACATAGGATGTGCACCCAGACCGGTTTGAGAGTGCAGTCACTTTCCGTTTTTTTGTGTGTGTCTAGGGAAATTACAAAAAGCCTACATCACCCTTATTGGTATCTCAGTGTGTTTGATTAAAGGCATGCATTGTGTGGCTGTATGTTAGGAATCCAGGAAGAGACCTTGACGTGGTCCTGGTCTATCACCATTTGGCCAAAGGCTGTAACTAATACTTCCATTTTGCTTTTAATCTTGCAAGAGAGTTCCAGACTTTCTATGTGCTGTGTGTGTTTATACTGTAAATAAAATATGTTGGCTCCTAGATTTCAAAATTATATTTATTAATTTGTGCCATATATCTAAGCATAAATAAGCATATGCACTCACTTGAGTCACTCTGTTGATGCCAATCAGCTACCATGTTTGAAATAATGTGCAACTCATGTGTATGAAGTCTGTTCCACGTGTTGCCACTAATATTATTATGCTCTGTAGATCACCTTCATAAGAGCCGACTACAACAGTGCAACTCTCGGCAGGGCCCTCTACCCATTTGATCCCTATAAATGTTATCTTGTATACCGCCTATGTTTATAGCGCTGCAGAATCTGTTGGGGCTCTACAAATACCTGATAATAATAATAATAATAATAATAATAATAATAAAATACCCAGGAAAATTGCATGAGTAAGTGTTTGTGCAATAATAACTGCTGCCTAACAAATCCTAAACATGGGTGGTCTTTAAAAAGTAACAGGGAAAAATAATTGTATAAATATCCCTTTAATTAATATCTGCAATCTACTGTGTTATATACTTGAAAACTGAGAAATGTGTTACAGTATATGTTTAAACAAGATTAGCTGTCCTAAGCACATGGTTTCCAGATGTTTTATGATGCTGGGACTTAATGACAAATGGATATTCCTCACCAAACCCTTCATCTCTCCTGGAAAGTAAAATTACACTATATTATTTAGTTAGTATTGAATGTCCCATAAACAATGGTAGGTGTGTCTCAGTAAGGAACATAGCGTCATTTGCTGAGAGAGTCATCTGTGACTCATCGTACAAGGAGAGAACTGGAAGTGCTGTCTAAAACGGTTAATTAAAAAACAAGAAACTCTAAATGTTCTATCCTGGAGTTAAAAGAGCATGTTTAATGCATATCACTGTAGTTTTACTGTGGAAGAGAAGTTTAGGGATAACATTAATTGATTTTACAGCACGCACATATCTTTTATGCAGTGGTGGGATTCAGACATTTTTGCAAGAGGTTCACTAACTCCTCTAGAATACAAAAAGTTTTGAAATTTTCAGTGTTATATTAGAAACTTTACACTTTCAGCCTCACTTGTTTAGAGGGATGGGAAAGTCAAAATTTAACTTGCATGACACAGAGCATGTCATTTAAAGACACTTTAGTATTTACTTATATTTTCAAATGTGCTTTGTTCTCTTGGAATTCATTGTTGAAAAAGAATATCTAAATATACTACACTTGTGGGAACTAGCTGCTGATTGGTGCCAGCGCACTTTTGTCTCTTCTGATTGGCTAACTAGATGTTTTCAGCTAGCTGCCAGTAGGGCAATGCTGTTCCTTCAGCAAAGGATAACAAGGGAATGAAGCAAATTTGATAATAAAAGTAAAGTGGAAAGTTGTTTAAAATTGTGTGTTCTATCCAAATTATGAAAGAAAATATTGGGGTTTCCTGTCCCTTTAACTCCTTAGAAACAGTTGTATATAGCAAATTACAAGACTGAAGCATGCCTTGAATAAACAGCTATCAGTTCACAAGTTTTAGTTTTTTGTCGTTTTTCTAATCTTTATATCTAAAACCTAGACCTACACTTATTTACATACCACCAAGATAATCCTCAGAAAAGATAACATTCAACAATAGAATTACTAAATCTTAATAATGTCACCAAATGGCAATATTAAAAACTAAATGAAAACTTCTTCTGTGCTGAACTGGGTTAATAGAAATGGTGGCACTCACCAGTTCTTGAGAACCTGGGAAACAGATTTGCAAGAACTGTGAGACCTAGCTGAATCCCAGCTCTGCTTTTATGGCTCCCTCTTGCCCCTGTTTCAAAAATAGTTTAACTTTTTCAATGTGGGATATACAAATTGATTTGAATGGAGTTTATTGGCTAAGACTGCACTTAGGTACTGAAAATGCTCCAATGTACAAGGAAATTTTATTATTGTGCTATAATTTGTAAATAACAATGTATTTAACCCCTGCAAAGGGATTAAACACATAGTTAAAGCCAGCACCAGAGGAGCAATACACAACTGGGAGCTAGAGGAACACATCTGGTGAACCAATGACAACAGTCATATAATGTACATATAGTAACCAATCACCAGCTGGTTGTCAGTAGTGCATTGGTGCTCTTGAGCCTACCATGGTCATAGTTTCCAACATTTAAAAAAAATTCCAGGGACACTTTGCAGCAGAACAAGCAAGCAGGTTACCGGAATATTGACAACCTACAGTTCAACTGCTCTGCCCCCTCAGTTCTGCGATCAAAACAATCCCAAACTTTTTCTCTCATGATTCAGATAGAACATACAATTTTATACAACTTTCAAGTTTACTTCTATTACCAAATTTGCTTAATTCTCTTGGTATCTTTTGTTGAATGAGCACCACTGCACTACTGTTTAGTAGCTAAAACATTGGGTGAGTCAATGAGGAGGCATATATGTGTCACCACCAATCAACAGCTAACTCCCAGTAGTGCAGTGCTGCACCTGAGCCTACCTAGGTAATACCTTTTAATAAAGGATACTAAGAGAACAAAACACACTAGGTAATAGAAATAAACTGGAAACGTTTTTAAAATTGTATGCTCTGAATCATCATTATTGTAAATGCTTACGTGCCTTGTACTATATATGAATAGTATGACACCTCAATAATTTTCCTCCTGTATGAACTTATCATATATATATATATATATATATATATATATGCATGCAACAGAGGCTACTCTCCAATAAGAGCTCAACTAATTTACTGTCAACCAATCAGATCAGACACTTACTTTCACTCCACTACAAATCTTCTTTCTTTTGACCCTTTTTACCAATCTCCATGTTTAAGCATAAAGCTACAGATCCTTATGAAGGTAAAGCTGTTTGCAATGCTGTTTACAATGTTGTTTATAAAGCTGTTTACAGTGTTATTTACAATGCTGTTTACAATGCTGTTTATAAAGCTGTTTACAGTGTTATTTACAATGCTGTTTACCATGCTGTTTATAAAGCTGTTTACAGTGCTATTTACAATGCTGTTTACAATGTTGTTTATAAAGCTGTTTACAATGCCATTTACAATGCTGTTTACAATGCTGTTTATAAAGCTGTTTACAATACTGTTTACAATGTTATTTATAAAGCTGTTTACAATGCTATTTACAATGCTGTTTACAATGCTGTTTATAAAGCTGTTTACAATACTGTTTATAAAACTGTTTATAAAGCTGTTTACAATGCTGTTTACAATGCTGTTTACAAAGCTGTTAACAAAGCTGTTTGCAATACTGTTTACAATACTGTTTATAAAACTGTTTATAAAGCTGTTTATAATGCTGTTTACAAAGCTGTTAACAAAGCTGTTTACAATACTGTTTACAATACTGTTTACAATGCTGTTTATAAAATTGTTTACAATACTGTTTCTAAAACTGTTTATAAAAATGTTTACAGTGCTGTTTACAAAGCTGTTAACAAAGCTGTTTACAATACTGTTTACAATGCTGTTTATAAAATTGTTTACAATACTGTTTCTAAAACTGTTTATAAAAAATGTTTACAATGCTGTTTACAAAGCTGTTAACAAAGCTGTTTACAATACTGTGTACAATACTGTTTACAATGCTGTTTATAAAATTGTTTACAATACTGTTTATAAAACTGTTTATAAAGCTGTTTACAATGCTGTTTATAATGCTGTTTACAATGCTGTTTACAAAGCTGTTTATAAAGCTGTTTACAATACTGTTTACAATGCTGTTTATAAAGCTGTTTACAATGCTGTTTACAAAGCTGTTTACAATGCTGTTTGCAATACTGTTTAAAGTGTTGTTTATAAAGCTGTTTACAATGCTGTTTATAAAGCTGATTACAATGCATGAAAGTAAACACAACACAATGGGGTTGAGTCCAATCTTGTTTTTAGACTCCTAACTCCTGTTTATCAAGTTTTGAGCACTCACAATCCTCCTAACCATGGGTTTTGCACTTTATTTTTGCAACAAAATGGGTAAATTGCACTCAGCACCCAAAGGGTGTTGATAAAGTGCAATAATGGCCTTTTCCAAGTATTCCAAGGCCATTTGCAATAATTATATTATCTTGCACATGTATAATATACTGTGAAATGATCACAGATGCCATTTTAGATGTATTATCAAAATGTGGTCTAGATTCATTAAAGTGACAAGAAAGCGGCAAAAAAACCTTGATTCACATAGAGCAATAGAGCATACATTTGTAAATAACTTTCCAATTTACCTCTATTATCAATCTTGCTTCATTCTCTTGTTATCCTTTTTTGAAGGAGCAGCAGTGCACTGCTGTGAGCTAGCTGAACAAATCAGTAAGTCAATCAATAGAGGCATATATGTGCAGCTGCCAATCACTGGTTAGCTCCAAGCTCCTGAGCCTACCTATATATGCTTTTCAACAAAGGATACCAAGAGAATGAAGTACATTAAATATAAGAAGTAAATTGGAAAGTTGTTTAAAATGGTATGCTCTATATTAATTATGAAAGAATTTAGGGTTTCATATCCCTTTAAATCTATATTCAGCAGTACTTTATTGTCCCCCGGTAGTGGGTGCAAAATCCATTTACAAATGTATATGCATTTTATAGACAGATACATGATATGGCATTTAGCAATCAAATTCTTAAAATATTTGTTTTTCTTTAATACTCACATTTTTTTATTCCAAATTACAGTAAATTCATCTACTTTAACAGGATTTCTATTAGTAATTGTGGATTTAACCTTTTAACCAATACATGAATTTACGGCTCTGCTCGGTCATCCTTAAACAGGACTAATACTCCATTAACCATATTAACCCACATTGGATTTCAGTGATTGGCATCCATTATAAGCAGTTCCAAGTGCCTCTAGGGGAAAATGGAGAATGAATCCCCTATGAGTCAACAATCGTGGCTGTGTTTGATTCCAAAAATTTGTGATCACTTTGTTAATGGGAAAAAAGTCTGTTCTAGTTAAGCCAAAATAAGAAAAAAACTTGAAAAAAACTGATATAAACTACAAAGTTGAATAACTCATGAAATCAGCATGGAAAGCTATGTCAATATAGTATAGAAAATGCATTAATGCATACAAAATTTATTTGGGCTGGTTTATTTACTAATGCCAGCTGCCAGTATATCTAAAGTATCTTCACCTAGAAGATCCATGTCTGTGGATCCACTGCTTGACTCTTCACAAAAATTGGTATAGTTATTTTTGCTGTATCTTTGTCTAAAATGTTATTTCCCCATATAAAAAATGCAATAATTCAAAAAGGAATTATATAGATCAAACTTTTTAACATGCAATGGTCCTTTGCGTTTACACATTCACTATTTGTACTGATATTAGAATACATTACATATAAATAGCCATATATTAATAATATCAAATTACCTTACACTCCAACAGACACCTACGGAAATTGTTGTAATTCAACAATTAGGTGAGTTAGCAGGTGTCATAATTTTTACAATCAGTTATTAACCGGAAGAATGGCTGATTCATTGGATGTAAGGAGAAATTAACATGAATTCCTAATTTTGTTATTAATAACTAAGACCATTTTGTGCTTTGCTTGTGAGAAGGCAAATGGCATTGTAAAATGTTTAAAAATAGGATTTCAATAAAAATCAATTTAATCTCATTTTAATTTATATTTTGCACCATTGTAACCTCTGTTATGATGTCATGCATGACATAATAGCATCACATGCAGCATGTGTCAGAGCACTGGTCTGTACAAAAGAAGTGTAATGTGTAAGATTATTTGCACAAACACAATTCAGAACAAACCCACACATTAGCACTTTGGACACTTATAAAACAGCACTTTGTTTGCACCCACAAAATATGAGGGTAGTTTTGTCCCCTTTGTCCCTTTTAATTTGACTATGAAAAATTGTTGGTTTTCCAATTCCTAGAGTAGTTGGAAGTATATGCTCTAGTCTAGAAGATTCTTCAGTCACTGTAGAAACTAATAAATATAATGCTCTTAGCAGAGTAGATTTGAGGCTTTGAAAAAGGCTTGTCTAGGCACTGCAAAACAATATATATATATTTTCTATTAAAATAACAGTGGTTAGCTGTGTCTATTCTGGTAACAATTATAGAATGACCCCTGCAAATAAGGTAGGTTTTGGGGGAAACTTGCATTGATAGATAATTGCAACCAACAGGATATTAATGAATTTGTGGCTGGTATAGTCATGTAATTACAAGACTACACAGAAGTCATGGATTTACAATATGTATCATGTCTCTTTAAAGCTGGTTAGGGGATGGAGTATAACGATTTGTACAAACAGATCATTTTAGATTATGTTATATATATTTTTGGGGGGAAAAATGTTTTTTTAAAAGGACAGTAAAGTAAAAAAATAATTTTTTGTGATATATAGAGAAAAAGTCATTTTAAACTTATAGGGTCACGAAACCAATATATTTTTTTTCCTTTCGTGATTCAGATAGAGCATGCAATTTCTAAACAACTTTCCAATTAACTTCTATTATCTAATTTGGTTCATTCTCTTGATATCCTTGGTTGAAAAGCATATCTAAATACGCTTAGCAGCTGCTGATTTCTGGCAGCACATTGTCTCACCCATGTGCATTGCTATTTTTTAAACAAAGGATACCTAAAGAATGAAGACAATTAGATAATAGAAGTCATTTGGAATGTTGTTTAAAATTGTATTGAATCATAAAAGAAAAATGTTGAGATTCATGTCCCTTTAAGTTATCTAATTTGTTTATTTCTCTTGACATACTTTGTTGAAAAGGTAGGTAGGCTTAGGAGCAGCATGGCAAAAAATATAATTGGCAAGCAACACGCATTCAAAGGGTTAAGTTTAGGTTGCAGTTCATAGACTGTAGGAGATGACTGTCTGATTGTCAAAATTGAAAAGTTATTTTCTCATTCTGTCAAAGTAATGGGAAAGTCAAAGCAACAAAAAGAATTTAACTTTGAAGTGATTTGTTATCCCTGGCATTTAGCCTTTATGACATGGGAAGTATTACTATATTGCTAAGGGATACAGATTATTAAATGGAACAAAAATGTGGTTACATCAGTCATGCTGGAATGCTGAGTAAAACTAGCAAAATGTATGTTGCTGTTTTTAAAAAGCATTGTTAGTATGAAATACAGATGTCCCTGTGGGTAATTACATAAACTAATGTAACTAAAATAGAAAAAAATAAGCTGGAAGAACTGTTAACATACCAGGGTTTACCCTCTTTGGCACATACCAGCAAGAATCCAGTCACTCTGTGAGTTAGAAAGAGAGACAAAGAAATGTATGAGAGATGGGAGGGGAAATTAATGCATACACAGAGATCAATGATAAGGAGTAGAGAGAGAAAAGCTTTTAATTTCATTCTATTGGCTGATTTGAATTTGAAGATGCAAATCAGCCAATAGGAATGCAAGGGTACCACTATTTAAAAGGAGTACCTCATATTTACTATTCAGTGTGCGGCTGGAGACTGTAAGAAGAGGACCTCTGTGTTGAAGATCGCAAGGGGAGGACTGACGCCGCCACTGCCTGGAAGAAGATGGACCGCTCCCTGGATGAAGATGGACCTCTACCTGGATGAAGAAGACGGAGCGCCGCCATCATCATCATCGGTGAGTATGTTTATGGGGTTAGTGTTAGTTGTTTTTTTAATTTTTGGCGTGTTTTTTTTTTATAGATTAGTTTTTTGTTTTTTTTGGGCAGCAAAAGAGCTGAATGCTCTTTTAAGGACAATGCCCTTTTCAGGGCAATGGATAATTTAGTTTTTTTTAGTTTTTTTTATTTTATTTGGGGGGGTTGGGGGATGGTGGCGGTTGTAATGTTAGAGTGGTTAGTGGGGGTGTTAAGCAAAATAGCTGATCGCTTTTAAGGGCTATTGGTAGTTTTTTTATTTTGTGTAATGTTAGGTTTTTTTTCTGTAATGTTATTTTTTTTTAATTTGTTTAATGTTAGATTTTTATTTTTAAAGGTAAGATTAGGTTTTTATTTAATTTTAAAGATTATTTTTTTTAAGGTAGTAATTTTTTAGTAAATTTAGGGGTATTTTAATTTGGGTTAAGATAGGGGTGTTAGGTAAGTGGGTTTAGATGTTAGTTTATAACTTTGCATTGTGAGGGGATGGCGGTTTATGGGTTAATAGTTTATTTAGGTACTTTGTGATGTGGGGGGGTGGCGGTGTAGGGGTTAATGGTTTAAATTAGTGTTTGCGATGTGGGGGATTGCGGTTTAGGAGTTAATAGGCTAGGGGCTTATGGTAGGGTGTTTGTTTATTTTCACTTTTTTTTCCTCCATTGACTTCAATGGGGAATGCAAAAATGCAAGATCGTTTGCGCAAGTAGGGTTTTTTTCCACTTTTTTGTCTCCATTGATTTCTATGGGGGAATACATTTATGTGCATGCAAAAACTCTGGTTAGGATTTTTGTGTTTCTCGGGTTACTACTAGTGCAAAATACGTTTTTTTTAACTTATAAAACCTGCAGAAACCGACAAGCGCAAAAAGTGTAACCCTAGAGATGTTTTCACTAACAGAAAAAAAAATATTTACCGCGGCACTTGTAATCTAGCCCTATGACAGCATCAAAACGAGGCTCCCATTGGAGCCTATGGAAGCACGCTCTAGCATCGCTATCAGCTTGTGCTTGCACTGGTATTACTCAGTAGAGGGCAAATATCGCATTTACGAAAGCGATATTTAGTTCTCCACTTGTAATCTGTCCCTAAATAAATGCTAGATAGATTGATGCATTCAAAGGAAAGATTAGTCTGAGAATAACAAGTCAATGTATTTTTTAAAGTTTTATTAGCTGTTTAAATATTGACAAAATAAGTGCAAAGTTTTAGTGTCTATAAAACAATGGGAGCTGCCATGTTGTAACTTAGGTTACCTTCTCCGCTGTGGCCAAATATACGGCTAGATGCGTTAGGCTTAAAAAACAGTGTTGGCCGGTCCTAACGCTTCTTTTTAACGCCCGCTGGTATTACGAGCCTTGCAGGTACAGGTGTACCGCTCACTTTTTTGGCCAGACTTGTAAATACTGCAAATCCACTTACGTCAATTGCGTATCCTATATTTTCAATGGGACTTGCAAAGCGCCGGTATTATGAGTCTGCCAAAAAGTGAGCGGTAAACCCTCTTCTGTCAACACTAGTACCGCATTTTAAAGTCAGTAGTTAAGAGTTTTACACTACAACGCCGTAGCATAAAACTCTTTACTAAAGTGCTAAAAAGTACACTAACACCCATAAACTACCTATTAACCCCTAAACCGAGGCCTTCCCACATCGCGAACACTAAAATAAATTTTTTAACGGCTAATCTGCCGAACCGGACATTGCCCCCACTATAATAAATATATTAACCCCTAAACCGCCGCCCTCCCGCATCACAAACACTCCTAATCTGCTGTCCCTAACATCGCCAACACCAACCTATATTTATTAACCCCTAATCTGCCGCCCACAACGTCACTGCCACTATATTAAAGTTATTAACCCCTAAATCTAACCCTAACCCTAACACCCTCTAACTTAGATATAATTTAAATAAATCTAAATAAAATTACTATTATTACCTAAATAATTCCTATTTAAAAATAAATACTTAGCTATAAAATAAACCCTAAGCTAGCTACAATATAACTAATAGTTACATTGTATCTAGTTTAGGGTTTATTTTTATTTTACAGGCAAGTTTGTATTTATTTTAACTAGGTAGAATAGTTACTAAATAGTTATTAAAATAAAGACAAATTTACCTGTAAAATAAAACCTAACCTAAGTTACAATTACACCTAACACTACACTATAATTAAATTAATTCCCTAAATTAAATACAATTAAATACAAATAAATAAAATTATCTAAAGTACAAAAACAAACAAACACTAAATTACAGAAAATAATAAACAAATTACAAGATTTTTAAACTAATTACACCTAATTTAATCCCCCTAACAAAATAAAAAAAAGTCCCCCCAAAAAATAAAAAGCCCTACCCTACACTAAATTACAAATAGCCCGTAGAAGGGCATTTTGCGGAGCATTGCCCCAAAGTAATCAGCTCTTTTACCTGTAAAACAAAGTACAAATCCCCCTAACATTGAAACCCACCACCCACACAACCAACCCTACTCTAAAGCCCACCCAATACCCCCTTAAAAAAAACCTAACACTAACCCCTTGAAGATCACCTTACCGGGAGAAGTCTTCACCCAACCGGGCCGAAGTCTTCATCCAAGCCGGGCGAAGTGGTCCTCCAGACGGGCAAAAGTCTTCATCCAGACAGCATCTTCTATCTTCATCCATTCGGCGCTGAGCGGGTCCATCTTCAAGACATCCGGCACGGAGCATCCTCTTCCATCGAAGTCTTCTTACTAAATGACGGTTCCTTTAAGTGACGTCATCCAAGATGGCGTCCCTTCAATTCCAATTGGCTGATATAATTCTCAGCCAATCGGAATTAAGGTAGAAAAAATCATATTGGCTGATGCAATCAGCCAATAGGATTAAACTTCAATCCTATTGGCTGATCAAATCAGCCAATAGGATTAAGCTGGCATTCTATTGGCTGTTCAAATCAGCCAATAGAATGCCAGCTCAATCCTATTGGTATTAGCCAATAGGATTTTTTCTACCTTAATTCAGATTTGTTTTTTTTTGTACTTTAGATAATTTTATTTATTTGTATTTAATTGTATTTAATTTAGGGAATTAATTTAATTATAGTGTAGTGTAACTTAGGTTAGGTTTTATTTTACAGGTAAGTATTTATTTTTAAATAGGAATTATTTAGGTAATAATAGTAATTTTATTTAGATTTATTTAAATTATATTTAAGTTAGGGGGTGTTTGGGTTAGGGCTAGACTTAGATTTAGGGGTTAATAACTTTAAAGGGAATGTCAAGTCCATAAAAAACTTTCATTTTTCAAATAGGGCATGTAATTTTAAACAACTTTCCAATTTACTTTTATCAACAATTTTGCTTTGTTCTCTTGGTATTCTAGTTGAAAGCAAACCTAGGAAGGCACATATGATAATTTCTAAGCCCTTGAAGGCCGCCTCTATTTTATTTACTTTTCACAGCAGGGGAGAGCAAGCTCATGTAGGCCATATAGATAGCATTGTGACACTGCACTAATTGGCTAAAATGCAAGTCAATAGATAATAACTAAAAGTCATGTGATTAGGGGCGGTCAGAAGATGCTTAGATACAAGTTAGTCACAGAAGTTAAAAAGTGTATTAATATAACAGTGTTGGTTTTGAAAAACTGGGTAATGGGTAATAAAGGGATTATCTATCTTTTTAAACAACAAAAATTCTGGTGTTGACTGTCCCTTTAATATAGTGGCGGCGACGTTTGGCAGATTAGGGGTTAAGAAGTGTAGGTAGGTTGCGGCGACATTGGGGGCAGCAGATTAGGGTATAATGTAGGTGGCGGCGGTGTCCGGAGCGGCAGATTAGGGGTTAATCAATATAATGTAGGTGTCGGCGATGTCGGGGGCGTCAGATTAGAGGTTAATAAGTGTAAGATTAGGGGTGTTTAGACTCGGGGTTCATGTTAGGGTGTTAGGTGTAGACATAAATGTATTTTCCCCATAGGAATCAATGGGGCTGCGTTAGGAGCTTAACGCTGCTTTTTTGCAGGTGTTAGGTTTTTTTTCAGCCGGCTCTCCCCCATTGATTCCTATGGGGAAATCGTGCACAAGCACGTTCAGCCAGCTCACCGCTAAATTAAGCAGCTCTGGTATTGAGGTGAGATGTGGAGCAAAATTTTGCTCTACGATCACTTTTTTGCGGTTAACGCTGGGTTTGTAAAAACCCGTAATACCAGCGCTGTCTGTAAGTGAGCATAAACTGCTGGTTAGCACCGCATAGCCTCTAACGCAAAACTCGTAATCTAGGTGATAGATAGTTATAAATAGGTCACTAGAGTGTGCAGCCAATGGCTTTGTGGAATATAACAGTGTTCTGCACTTCCATTTCTGACAGGAACTGAAAAGCTCACAATTTCAGAATGGAATTGCAGAAAAAGGGAACAAAATAAATAATGAACATATATTGCAGAGTTTTTTATATATACAATTTACCACTTTATTTTACCATCTCAAAATGTTTAATGTCCCTTTTTTTAGCTGCAGGTTAGAAAAACTTAGCTTGTATCAAAAATCTAACATGGATTTTATTGCAAGGACAAAGACTCCTATTTTGCTTATATATTTTTTTTTCTTTACTACACAGACAGCATTTTAACGAAAAGTATAAATTACAGAGAAAACAATGAATACAACATAAAGACCAATGAGAGCGAAGCTTGAGAGGTCAGAGAAATAAATGACCAATGAGAGAAGTTCAAATATCCATAAAGTGACCAGTAAATAGCCACTCCTCTTTGTTTTCTCTTTGCTGCTCAGAAGAGTTAAGTACATTGTGTTGTGTGTTTTAATAAACTGGTTAATATATATAATTTTTATTAGACATGTGTGACGCTAAAAAATTAGTTTTGTTTCATTTTAAATAATTTCGTTTCGGCAAATTAGATTAGTTAAGTTTAAAAAAAAAAGTTTCGGCAAATTAGTTATGTTACGTTATATAGTTTTTTCGGATCCGTTCATTTTTTCGGATCCATTCTTTATTCATATGCATTATTCTATTCTGAAGTTTAGAATAGAATAATGCATATGAATAAAGAATGGTTTTAAAAAAACAATAGGACCCCAAAAAAACGATTTAAGTTAACATAACTAATATGCCGGCGATTGCCGAAACAAAATTATCAAAAACCGCCGCCGTCCCCCCACATTGCCAACACTACTAAACCTATTAAGCCCCTAAACCGCATAACTCCCACATCGCCGACACTAAATAAAGCGATTATCCCCTTAACCGCCGTTCCCCGTCATTGCCAACACTAAATAAACCTATTAACCCCTAAACTGCCGTTCCCAAACATTGCCAACACTAACTAAACCTATTAACCCCTAAACCGTAGTTACCCAACATTGCTGAAACAAAATAAATCTATTAACCCCTAAACAGCTGTTCCCAAACATCGCCAACACTAACTAAACCTATTAACCCCTAAACCGCTGTTCCCAAACATCGCCAACACTAACTAAACCTATTAACCCCTAAACCACAGTTCCCCAACATCGCCAACACTAACTAAACCTAATAACCCCTAAACCGCCGCCTCCACCTCGCAACAACCTAAATTAAACTATATTAACCCCTAAACCTAACACCCCCTAACTTTAACATAATTAACATAGACCTAAATTAAAGTTACAATTATTAACTAACTACCTATTTAAAAATAAATACAAACTTACCAGTGAAATAAAATAAAATCTAAGCTATCTACAATATAACTATTTACTAACTACCTAGTTAAAATAAATACAAACTTACCTGTGAAATAAAAATAAAACCTAAGCTTACACTAATAAAACCTAACATTACAAAAATAAAAAACCTAACATTACAAAAAAAATTAAAACTACAATTACAAAAAATAAGAAACACTAAAATTACAAAAAAACAAAAAACTACCATTACAAAAAATAAAAAAAGGAAATTATCCAAAACACCAAAAAAAAAACACCCCAAAATAAAAAAACCCTAATCTATAATAAACTACCAAGGGCCCTTAAAAGCGCCTTTTGTAGGGCATTGTCCTAAAGTTAACAGTTCTTTTGTAAAAAAATAAAAACAAACACCCCCTAACATTACAAATCCCCACCCCCCCCCACATCCCAACCCACAAAATAAAAATAAATCTACCCTTTGGCCCAAAAAGGGCATTTGTATGGGCATTGCCCTTAAAAGGGCATTCAGCTCTTTTTCGGCCCATTAAAAATAAAAAATGCCTAATCTAAAAATTAAAAAAACACCTCAAAAATAAAAAAAATCCCATTACAAAAAATAACAAACTAAATTATCCAAAATAATAAAAATTATTCCTATTCTAATACCCCGTTTTAAAAAAAAACACCCCAAAATAAAAAAAACCTAATCTATAATAAACTACCAATAGCCCTTAAAAGGGCCTTTTGTAGGGCATTGCCCTAAAGTTAAACAGCTTTTTTGCTAAAATAATTACAGCAAACACCCCCTAACATTACAAACCCCCACCCCCCCAAACTCACAAAATTAAAAAAAACTAACTAAAAAAAACGAATCTACCCTTTGCTCTGAAAAGAGCATTTGTATGGGCATTGCCCTTAAAAGCTCTTTTACTGCCCTTAAAAGGGTATTCAGCTCTTTTTTGGCCCATTAAAAGCCCTAATCTAAAAAAAAACACCCCAAAAAAACCACATAACACTAACCCCAAAATCGGTACTCACAGTTGCTGAAGTCTGGCAAAAGATCTTCATCCCAGCGACGTAGCATCTTCATCCAGGCGGTTCCATCTTCAACCATCGCGGGATCGGCATCTTCTTCATCCCTGCAGAGGAGGAGCAGTCAATGCGTGGAGGCGGAGGTCCATCGGTCCGACGTGGAGGTCCTCTTCATGCGATCGTCCACCGCACACTAAGGATTTAATGCAAGGTACCCCTTTTATATTGGGGTACCGTTGCATTTCTATTGGCTGAAAAATTTAAATCAGCCAATAGGAATTAGAGCTACTTAAATCCTATTGGCTGATTTAAAAAGCCAATAGGATTTAAGCAGCTCTCATTCCTATTGGCTGATTTGAATCCTATTGGCTTTTAAAATTTAGGTCTAATTTAATTATGTTAAACTTAGGGGGTGTTAGGTTTAGGGGTTAATATAGTTTCATTTAGGTTGTTGCGATGTGGGGGCCGGCGGTTTAGGGGTTAATAGGTTTAGTTAGTGTTGGCGATGTGGGTGTACGGCAGTTTAGGGGTTAATAGATTTAGTTAGTGTCAGCGATATTTGGGAACTGCGGTTTAGGGGTTAATAGGTTTAGTTAGTGTTGGCGATGTCGGGGAACTGCGGTTTAGGGGTTAATAGGTTTAGTTAGTGTCGGCGATGTTTGGGAACTGCAGTTTAGGGGTTAATAGGTTTAGTTTGTGTCGGGATGTTGGGAAACTGCGGTTCAGATTAGAACAATGAAAAATTCCGAATATGAATAAAGAATGGATCCAAAAATTCGGAAACTGATTTATTCATTTTCTGAATTTTTCTGGATTTTATTTATGGTGCCGATTCAGAAATTTGGATGCATCTGAATCTCCGAATCGGCCAAAATTCGGCCGAAAACAAAATTCGGCCGAAACGCTCTAATTTTTATCTTATTTGTTTCTTATTTTATTTCTTATTTTTTTCTGTAATTATTTACTTTTAATTTCTTATGTATTCTAATGTATTTCTTATTCTTATTTCTTATTTATTTATATGATTTTTATTTTTCTATTTACTTAAAAATGTTTTCATTTCTAAGTTTTCGTTTTATTACTTTCTTATTTTTCTTTCTGTTTATCTTGATGCCCAAATTCATTGTATTCTTATTTATTTGATCCGTTTTTTTCATTTTTATTTTCTTATTCTTTTAGTAATACTTTCCTTATTCTTACCTTCTGGTTTGTGTTTTTAGCCTTTTTTGGTTTTATTTCACCTTTCCTCTTTCCCCTCTGTTTTTTTCCTCCTACGCAACGATCCTCAGTTGCGGTCGCCATTTTCTTGTACTTCTGCATATTGTCACGCCTCCATCTTGTGTGACACATCTTACACGACCCCCTTACCTGTCAATCACCACTTTAGTTTAACCGCTCTCTGCTGTTTACCTCATGCAGTGATTGGAGAGGGTTGTTACTTAGTCGAATGAAATTTATACAAAGTTATATATAAAAAACCATAACATTTGTATCTTTTTCTCTTCAACGTTTATTTTTATTGCCTGTGATTGAGACTGGTATTGTTATTAATATTATTATTAATATTTTATAAGAAGCTTTATTACATGTGTTTAGTATTAGTTTATTATAAATATATTTAATAATTTTTGTTTTAGATTTCTTTTATATTTATAGAGATTAATTTATTTTCACAATGTCTGATGATAATAAATCCCAATATTCAGAGAAATCTGTCAGGGATATTATTAACAGCTCTTTAGAGCCATTTAAGCATCAAATGTTGCAGTTTTCAACTGTAATTAATTCAGTAAATTAAATTAGGCATTCAATACCCAGAAAAGCTACTTCTAAGACTAAACACCTGTCTAAACACGCTGCTAAATCTAATTCTCAGACACATCAGCCTCGTTCTGACATTTCAATGTCTGCTTTTCAACACAGTAATGATATTTCATCAGACTCAGAAAGTGAGTGATGATTTTGATGCATCTAGTATGCAAATTTAAAAATATGATTTCTATAGATTCTTTTTACCAGGATTCTCTTGATAAAATAATTTCATCTTCATCTGAAGATTCTCCCAAACCCAAAGCAATCTAAACATTTATCTAGATCTAAGAAAATGAAGCTTATTGATAATTTGGGAGACCCCTATACTGATCCTAATGAGTTACAACACCCTAGATCTACCCAGTGGAGACCTTCTAGAAGGGTTTCAAAATTTTTGGATTATTATATACATAGGCCCCTTTCAAAAAAGACAAAGAGTACTTTAAGAGCGTAGTGCCCTCGCCCCAAACTTCCGTATAATACCCACTTAAACCCTAATATTGATTCTAATTTATTAACATTTCTTAGTAATAAAAATGCTAACCTTAGAAGGGGTCCTGACAGGTTCTTAAAATCTTGTCAGGACAAACTCCTTGATACTTTAGACCCAGTTACAAAGCTCTTTGAGTTATCAGAAGAAGCCATTTCCAGTAATTCCATGTTAGACCCTTATACTACCAGGGAATGGATCCAAAGAATGGTCTATCTTTTAGGAAATGCTAACACCTCCCTTACTACCCAAAGGAGCAGGTTAATTCTAAGATGCATAGATTCTAAGATCCCAGATTTCACGTCTACAGAGATGGGGTCCAAAGCAGATGGATTATTATTTGGTGATGCTGGACTTCAGCAGTTAAGCTCTTATGTAAATACATTCAACTCTCTCAATATGATTAAAACATGAGAAATTTTTTTTACCAGTGTCATCAACCTCAAAGGGTTTTCAACAGGGCTGGAAAAGGAAGAGACCGCTTTTCCAGCCGATATTCAAACATCTCCAGGTCTCATTTCAAAAACCTTGCCCCCTCCACTTCCACTCATGCCAACTTTTTTCCATCGAGGCCAAGGATGTCGGTCAGTAGATCATTCAAATTCAGGACTTCCAGGAGACCCTTCCAAGGTAAGTTCTCCCACCTTTCTTTCCACAGATTTTTCTCATCTAAAAGTAGGGGGCAGACTTATGCTATTTATAACAGAATGGCAAAAAAATAACAACAGACCCATGGGTTCTTCAGGCAGTGTCCGGCCTTCCCTTGGATTTTATTCAAACTCCTTTCCAAAATTTCTTACCTACTCCAATAAAGGTTTCACACAAAGATCAAATTCTTTTAGACAGAAATTTCTGATCTTATAAAAAAGAATGCTTTAGAACTTGCCCCTTCTCCAAAAGATTCTTTCATCAGCAACATGTTTCTTGTAAAAAAGAAAGAAGGATCCTTCTGCCCTGTCATAAATTTAAGGAATTTAAATCAATTCCTGATTTTCAACCACTTCAAGATGGAAGGTATACATCTTCTAGGAGATTGTCTTTACAACAAAGATTGGCTTGTGAGACTAGACCTAAAGAATGCATACCTTTCAGTGCCTATTCATTCAGATTTCAGAAAATAGCTAATGTTCCTTTGGAAGGATTTCCTTTGTCAATTTTCTTGTCTCCCTTTTGGTCTCTCTTCAGCTCCTTAGGCAGTTACAAAGATTTTGAAGCCTGTCACAGCTTGGTTAAGGAAAATAGGAATTTGTCTGATAATTTATTTAGTAGATATTCTTCTTATTTACCAATCTCCTCTTATTCTGAAGAATCAGTTATCCCTCACTATTCACCCTCTCCAGTGTTTAGGTTTCATCATCAATTTAAAAAAATCTGCTTTAATTCCTTCCCAGAAATTGGTTTTCCTAGGTTTCAATATAGATATTATTTTAACTACCCTCAGTCTTCCTCAACAAAAGATCAAAATAATCAAGAAAGAAATTCTTTACCTTTTCAAGAAGGATTTATTTCCTATCCGTCTTTTAGCCAGAGTCATCGGTCTCCTTTCTTCTTCCATTCAAGCAAAGATTGAAAATGTATTATCTTCAGAAAGGTTTTTCCTATCATCACAAAATTTCTTTATCCAAGGAAGCTATGAAAGATTTGAATTGGTGGCTTGTATATATAGAAGCATGGAATAGGAAGGAAATTTTCAGAAGTACCCCGGATTTGATAATAGAGTCAGATGCAAGCAAATCAGGTTGGAGTGCAAGATGTGGTTCCCAAATTACAGGAGAGAAATGGTCTCTTTCAGAGAAACAACTTTATATCAATTGTTTAGAGCTTTTAGCAGGAGCTTATGCAGTTCAAAGTTTTGTGAAGCACAGTTATCCTATAACTTTTCTTCTTCGGATGGACAACATCTCTGCAGTCCGTTATATCAATCGTTTAGGGGGTACTGCTTAATTTTTTTTATCAGATTTAACCAAGTTTTTCATTCATGACTGTTTATCTCAGAATATAACTATTCAAGCAGCATAGCTTTCCGGGTCTAAACAATCAGATGGCAGACTGGGGATCCAGATACCTCCCAGATTTCAGCGATTGGAAGTTAAATTTGTTAATATTTAAAATAATTCAATCTCTAAGGGGTCCTTTTTCAATAGACATATTTGCTTCACTACTGAATCATCAGATTTTTCCTTACTTCAGTTGGAGATCGGATCCTCAAGCTCTACCAATAGATGCCTTTCTACAACAGTGGCCGAATTCAGGAGTTTATGCCTTCCCTCCCTTTTCAATGATTCTTCTAACTCTTCTCTTTGTCAAATGTCAACAGATCTCCCTTCTGATAATAATCCCCTTTTGGCAAACTCAAGTATGGTATCCTCTTCTTCTAGAGTTTTCATTCCTTCATCCAATTTTATTACCAAGTCATTCAGATCTTCTCTCAGATCATTCCGGTTAATTCCATCCTCTAGTTCTTCAAGGCAAATTACATCTTATTGCTTGGATGGTTTCAGGGGTTCCTGGTCTGGTGAAAGATTATGGGAGAAAGTTAAATTCCTCCTTCAAGACTCTTGGGCCCCTGGAACCAAGAAATGTTATTTATCTTCCTGCCTTAAATGGTCTAGTTGGTGCAATACTAGATACCTGGATCTCATTTCAGCACCTTTGAGTGAGGTTATAAATTATTTGTCATCACTTTTTCAAGCTGGATGGGCTTACAGGTCTATTAATGTTGCTAGATCAGCTATTTCTGCTGGGCATTAATTACTTCACAATGTTCCTATATGTCAAGATCCTACTATTTGTAGACTTTTGAAATCTATTTGTCTAAAACGTCATCCATCTTCCAAATATTCTTTCTTTTGGGATGTAGATTTAGTCATCTCTCTTTTTAATTCCTGGCCTGATAATAAAATTCTTTCACTTAAACAGCTTACTGTTAAATTGACTACTTTAGTATGCCTTTTATCCTGTAAACGTGTATCTGGTGTTAAAGCTATTGATTTCAATTCTAAGTGTTTTTCTCCTCAAGGAGTAATTTTTTCTATTTCTCATAGAACTAAAAACGTACCCTCTTCTATTTTTTTTCCTTTTTTTTCTGAACACCCAAAACTTTGTGTGGTTCTTTATCTTAAAGAATATAAATGCAGAACCTTACCTTTTAGATCTTCTTCTCATAATCAACTTCTTATTTTGTATGCTTTACCTCATTTACCTGTTTCTTCTCCTACCATCAGTAGATGGGTTAAATAGGTTATGACCCAAGCAGGTGTAGATAATAATTTTTCTTCACATTCTATTAGAGGAGCTTCGGCTTCTAAAACTTTTTCTAAATCTGCCTCTCTTCAGGATATTCTGAATGCTGCTGATTGGTCTTCAGATAAAGTTTTTAGAAAATTTTATTTCAAACCTATTCACTCTATCTTGTTTCATTTAGTATCTTAATTCACTTTATTTTATTTTACTTTAAACTAGCAAAATAGGAGTCTCTGTCCTTTCAATAAAGTTCTGATTATCCTAACTCTGTGACGGAATAATCTAGATTTTATTAAAGAGACAGAGACGAGTATTTTCCCTCCACTGATTATATCATTTTTCCCTCCCTGTGTTTTACAAATGATTTATATCTGATATATTAATCTTTATTTTTGTTTTTTTCAGAATCAAACTCTACTAGAGGATTCCAAGGAAATTTCTAAGTTGAACATGAATATCCTTCAATCAAATTCTACTAGACTTGATCCTTCTTCAAGCAAGTTTCCAAGTTCTTCGGGTTCAAGAAGATTGTTATCCTTCAATCAATCATCTCTTTCAGTTTTCCTGTTGTTTTTCAGCCTCATGTTATTGGGACTTTTGTTATTTCTTTCTCTCAATATGTTTGGAGTGTTTCGCATCAAGGATCAAAGAGTAGGAGTGGCTAATTACTGGTCACTTTATGGATATTTGAACTTCTCTCATTGGTCATTTATTTCTCTGTCCTCTCAAGCTTTGCTCTCATTGGTCTCTATCTTGTATTTATTGTTTTCTTTGTTTTTTCTGTAATTAATATTTTTCGTTAAAATGCTGTCTGTGCAGTAAAGGAAAAGATATAAGCAAAATACTCATCTCTGTCTCTTTAATAAAATCTAGATTATTCCGTCACAGTTAGGATAACTGTTAGGAGTTATTATAATCGGAATTTCTCACCTGCAATTCACTGCCACATCCAAACTGTGGAGTGGATAATCAGCCCATAAAACACAATTAATAGCACATTTTCAATACCACCAACAACATTGCATAATTTGTGGAGAAATATATACTCTATCATACTCAATCCCCTTAGTTCTGTCACAATATATGTGTAAATATATATATATATATATATACATACACACACACACTCCTTCATTGAATATGTAACAGTAAATAATAGCACTGGTAGAGAATTCAGAACTCTATATTAAAGGGATAGTAAACACCAAAAATGCTATTGTTTAAAAAGATAGATAATCCCTTTATTTACTATTCCCCAGTTTTCCATAACCAACACTTTGCCGACCCCTCCCAATGATTTACATACCATTCCAATTGCTAGTTAAAGGGATATGAAACCCAATTTTTTTCTTTCATGATTCAGACAGAGCATGCAATTTTAAGCAAATTGTGGTAGTGCTGCATAATTATGCATAATTATATATATATATATATATATATATATATATATATATACATACAGATATATTTAAAATTGCACCTAAACCTAACACACACACACAGACAATAACACAGACATGCACTAACACATACACTCCGACCCACACTAACACAGAGACAGTAACATAGACACACACTAACAGAAACACAGAGACACACAGACACCAACACAGAAACAGAGAGAAACTAACATAGACACCCACTATCACAGACACACAAACACTAACACAAAGACACAGATGGCACTAACACAGACACAAATTTAAAAAAAAAAGGAGTGACGGAGGGCTGTACTGCCACTGACAGTGAATGAGGGGGCAAAGTCCTCTACACAGTAATATAGGGGCTGGTTATAGGGTTGCCGATTCCAGCGCTGGAATACTCCCAGTATGTGCTCTACTTGTGATGTGTTTTTTTCTAAAAGTGAAAAAGATAACTATGGAGGAGACCAAAACAATAGACTAATTCAGGGTGTTGGTAAACTCTATTCATTTTTTTCCCTAATATATAATCTGTTGATTATATAGTGGCTTGCAGGCTATAAATGTATTTACTGGCAGTTATATGCAGGGTAATTATAGTTGTCACTACTTGTCAGAAACAGTTATCTACTCTTGATACTAGAGTGACTGAGTACTGTGTGACTGAGTGTCAGACTCAGAGGTATTTTATAGTGGTGGCTTAAATTATTATTTAACCTGCATATAACTACTAGTAAATATATTTACAGCCTGCAAGACACTATATAATCAACAGATTATTTATTAGGGAAACAAAATGAACAGACTTTACCAACCTCCTGTCCCTGAATTAGTCTATTGTTTTGGTCTCCACCATTATAGTTTTCTTTTTTACTGTTTTGGATGTATAGAAAATAAACAAATATCACAAGTAAACACATACTGGGAGTTTTCCAGTGCTGGAATCTGCCATGACATTTAGGGCTGCCACTGCCAGTCACCCCACCAGCTATAAATACATTTACCTTATGTGTTTGTTTCCCATGATTACGGAGAAGCAAGGAGAAAGAATTTACAATAATTTTATATAAATGGATAACTGTTTCTTAGGGCCAAGAAATCAATATGACAGAATTCTCTTATCAGGGTAATATTGTTTTTTTATATATAGCTAGATTGTATACAAATATCCAGATTTCTTATTACAAAATATTCAAACTGTTTTAGGCTACAATAATTTTCCCTAGAACATTTCTAAAGGCATTATGCATAGAGTAAAAAAATATTTCTACTAAGGTAATCTATTATCAATGTAATTTACTATAATGCACAACTGTAGTAAAATCATTGTATACTAAATATTTTTTTGAGGAATTTTATCTCCTGACATGTGAAATGTAGATATGCTTTATATTGTGTTCCCTATTATGACTGGTCCCATAAAAGAGGATTTTTAAAAAATAAGATCCATTAAACAGCAGAGACATATTTGGTTATCTGCTGGATCTTAAAAACATTAATTATGTGATTCCTTAATGTCTATGGCATCTATTTATCAAGATGTCAATCGCAAATACGCTGGAATTCCGCAGCGTATTTGTGGCGAGCCTTATTCGCCTTAGTTATCAAACCCTACAAACCGGCAAAAGTAGAATTTAGTGACGTAACATACGATCCGCCAGACTCAGTCTGACACAGATCGATGCTTACGTCACTACAGATGTTCCGAACGCAAGTTCGGCACAATCTGACTACTTTTGGAAGTTATCAAACTACTACCAGGTATGCTCGGCACTATTCCAGCCCAGCGTACACGGTTTTCAATCCGCCGCCCTGGAGGCGGTGGATGCCATAGGAATCAATGGGAGTCGGAAAGCAGCGAGAGCTTATGTTCGCTGCTGCCCGATATCCCATTGATTCCTATGGGAACGTGTACACCTAACGCCCTAACATGTACCCCGAGTCTAAACACCCCTAATCTGCCCCCCACTATACCGCCGCCACCTACATTATACTTATTAACCCCTAATCTGCCACCCGACACCGCCGCCACCTAAATAAAACTTATTAACCCCTATCCCACTGCTCCCAGACCCTGCCGCAACTAAATAAACTTATTAACCCCTAAACCTCCACTCCCGGAGCCCACCGCCACCTACATTATACTTATTAACCCCTAATCTGCCGCCCCCTACACCGCCGCCACCTACATTATATTTATTAACCCCTAATCTGCCCCCCCTACACCGCCGTCACCTACATTATATTTATTAATCCCTAATCTGTACCCCCTACACCGCCGCCACTATATTAAATGTATTAGCCCCTAAACCTAAGTCTAATCCTAACACCCCCTAACTTAAATATATCTAAATAAATATTCCTATCATTAACTACATGATTCCTATTTTAAACTAAATACTTACCTATAAAATAAACCCTAAGCTAGCTACATTGTAGCTAGCTTAGGGTTTATATTTATTTTACAGGCAACTTTGTATTTATTTTAACTAGGTACAATAGTTATTAAATAGTTATTAACTATTTAATAACTTCCTATTTAAAATAAATACAAATATACCTGTAAAATAAAACCTAACGTAAGTTACAATTACACCTAACACTACACTATAATTAAATAAATTCCCTAAACTAAATACAATTAAATACAATTAAAAACAATTATCTAAAATACAAAAAAAAACCACTAAATTACAGAAAAAAATTAAAATAATTACAAGATTTTTAAACTAATTACACCTAATCTAATCCCCCTAACAAAATAAAAAAGCCCCCCAAAATAAAAAAGCCCTACCCTACACTAAATTACAAATAGCCCTTAAAAGGGCCTTTTGCGGGGCATTGCCCCAAAGTAATCAGCTCTTTTACCTGTAAAAAAAAAATTACAACCCCCCCAACCTTAAAACCCACCACCCACACAACCCCCCTTAAAAAAAACCTAACACTAACCCCTTGAAGATCACCCTACCTTGAGAAGTCTTCACCCAACCAGGCCGAAGTCCTCCACGAAGCCGGCAGAAGTGGTCCTCCAGATGGGCAGAAGTGGTCCTCCAGATGGGCAGAAGTCTTCATCCAGACGGCATCTTCTATCTTCATCCATCCGGCGCGGAGCGGGTCCATCTTCAAGACATCCGACGCAGAGCATCCTCTTCCAACGAAGTCCAACTGAAGAATGAAGGTTCCTTTAAATGACGTCATCCAAGGTGGGGGGGGCCTCGGTTTAGGGGTTAATAGGTAGTTTATGGGTGTTAGTGTACTTTTTAGCACTTTAGTTAAGAGTTTTATGCTACAGCGTTAGGCCATAAAACTCTTATTTACTGACTTTTAAATGCGGTACCAGTCTTGACAGGAGAGGCTGTTCCGCTCACTTTTTTGCAGACTTGTAATACCGGCATTATCAAAGTCCCATTGAAAATATAGGATAGGCAATTGACGTAAGTGGATTTGCTGTATTTTTGTGTCTGACCAAAAAAGTGAGCGGTGAGCCTGTTATTTCAAGACTCGTAATACCAGCGTTAGGAAAAAAAGCAGCGTTGGGACCTCTCAACGCTGCTTTTTAAGGCTAACGCAAGACTCATAATCTAGGTGATAGTTAGTTATGCAAACTGGGGAATGGGTAATAAAGGGATTATCTTTCTTTTTAAACAACAAAAATTCTGGTGTTGACTGTCCCTTTAAGCACATTTATTACCTGGTAGCTGCTAGATCCAGTCCAGCTAAGAACCAACTGTGGTCATGTGACGTGGGCATGGCTACTGTCTGTGACTGTGAGTTCAACAGGTCCTTTAACTGCACTGAATCTAGCTGCTACAGAGTGTTGCTTGCTACATGGTCTAAGTAACTTCCTACAGACTTAGACTGACATGCTGGCGTGGCTCCTATCGCTCTGCAGTTTGCACGCTGCAGTTTGCGCTCTGATGCTCTGCAGCAACTAAAAACAAAATGTTGATTTTTTTTAAATACCAACATATTGCCGATTTTTTGCAGCTCTAATTTTGCGCCCACCGGCTGCCTGTTCTGCCTTAGGCAAGCGCCGGTCCTGAGTGTTATCTATATGAAACACATGAACTAACGCCCTCTAGCTGGGAAAAACTGTCAAATGCATTCAGCTGAGAGGCAGCCTTCAAGGGCTTAGATATTAGCATATGAGTCTACCTAGGTTTAGCTTTTAACTAAGAATAGCAAGGGTACAAAGCAAATTTAATGATAAAAGTAAATTAGAAAGTTGTTTAAAATTGAATGCCCTATCTTAATTTGAACTTTAAATATAAACATGGATGTGCCTGCATTAGGCATCCAAACATTATGCAATGTAGTTGCATTGGGTGTTAAAATGATGCTATGTTTATAATGTTGATAGTTGTCTTGTTTAAAACTACTTTATTGTATGTATTTATATGAATATACATATATATATAAATATATATATATATATATATATATATATACAGTATATATATATATAAATATGTATATAAACGGCTGTAGAAATAAGCACTCACTGGTCTTCTGACATCTGTGACAAAACTTTATTCAATCGTGACAAGCAGCGTCCCTTTCCTCTGACAAACAACAAGTGAAAAGTAAAAGTTGCTCATATACCAAAAAAACAGACCATTTCATATCTTAAAAAAAAAGTCTTCTATATCAACAATAGGATAGACTGTACCAGTGACCACATCGTGTACCTCATAACATGCCAGCAGTGCTCCCTACAATACGTGGGCCTCACCACACGCCCCCTCAAAGATCACATCAGAGAGCAGGCCTTTAAAAGTTAGCACCTTTTCACTTGTTGTTTGTCAGAGGAAGGGACGCTGCTTGTCCCGAAATGTCACGATTGAATAAAGAGCTTATTTCTACAGCCGTTTATCTACTATACTATAGCACCCTGGCAGTTGTTACTGACGGTGAGAGTGCATACACCCTTCCTGCTTCACATTTAAATATGTATATATATATATATATATATATATATCCAAGCAAACGAAAGGATGAGGACTCACAGGAACTAATAATCAACGTGGTTTATTCAAGCAGCAAAGGTGAGGAACTATTCAGTGTACAAGACAGGTGCACAGGAACTGACGCTTTTTGCGCATGCTTAGATGCGCTTCATCAGAGATCTACAGGTGCACTGTTCACTAGGTGAGCACTGATAACCTATTCATTGTCCAATAAAAATACAGGTTGGCGCAAAAAACGACAACAAACAATGTGACTCAATGTAAAAGCAAATGTGCTATTTGGCAAGCAAATAGTGTATATAAATACAAACACAAAGTCTCATACTAAGACTCAATACAAAATGATACCAAAAAAAGATGCCTTATAAGTGGTGAAACAGAGTGTGCTGGTCATGTAATTGACAAAAATTGTCAATAAAAAGCTACAGAGTAATAATGTTACAAAAAAAAAGAAACAGTAGCAAGTGGGCCATAAAGGCTAACATAATGTATCAAAAAAGTATGTTTCATTGACAGAACTGGGTGATTAATAAAACTAATATTTAAAGAAAGATTTTGTAAAATCTTTACATAATAAGTACATAGAGACCAGGAATACTACTCAGTAAGTTAAGCCAAGCTTATAGCAAATTGAGATAAACTGACAAGACAGCTAGGAATAAGGGAAAAGAAAAAAGTGGTCTTAAGGCATCATTTGGCAAAAAAGAACATATATAATGCTAGAATAATTAAAAAAAAAAAAATTGCCAAGAAATAAGAAAAGGAAATAAATAAAATATGTCATAATAGTAAAAGAATGTAAAAAATAAAATTCAGATAATAGGACAATGGGGGAGAAAAAATCTTAGTATAGGAATAGGTGAGTAAAAAGGAACACCGTCGGGAGAAACCAAATGGAACCGGAGGGGAAATACTGCACCATATTTAATATAAAATATTTATATAAAATAGGTGGGCAGTAGGGTAGATGAGTTAGAATATAAGTGGGGGGGGTGTTTATTTAGTCTATGAATAGGTCTAAATCATGTCTCATGTTGATGCCCTTAGAGAATTTGGTTTGTTTGTAAGGTCAAGATCCAATAGGCTTCTTTCCTTAATAATTTGCCTATTCTGTCTCCCCCCCCTGATGTCTCTCCTAATAAGATCAATACCCACAAAATGAAAGAGATGTTTGATACGAATACTATCGGAATGGAAATGTTTGGCCACAGGAGTTTTAGGGGTCTCCTCATCCAATGACAACAGATGCTCTCTGATGCGATCTTTGAGGGGGCGTGTGGTGAGGCCCACGTATTGTAGGGAGCACTGCTGGCATGTTATGAGGTACACGACGTGGTCACTGGTACAGTCTATCCTATTGTTGATATAGAAGACTTTACCAGTTTTTGAAGATCTGAAATGGTCTGTTTTTTTTGGTATAAGAGCAACTTTTACAGGTGTGACCACATCTAAAATAGCCTTACGCTGGGCAGGTTTTTTAAAAAAATGCTTTTTGACTTTATCTCCCACTGTGGGGGCTTTTTTTGCAACACATTTTATTTGGTTTATAGATATGGTGTTTATTGTCACTCTGTAGAATCGGAAGGTATTTGAGTACTTTATTACAGATATCATGATACTGTCTACTGTATTGATTGGAAAACACTATGCTGTCAGTAGATACTTGCTCAGTGTTTTATTTTTGTGTGTTTCTTATTACTACCAGATAGTAGGGTTTGTCTGTCTATTTTGCTAACTTCATTAGCTGTTTTGGGTAAGGTTCTTTTATCATATCCTCTCTCGTGTAAGCGAGAGGTGATAAGGTTAGCCTGCATTTTATATTCCGTCAGATTAGAGCAGTTTCTACGTGCTCTAATCTACTGGCCTTTTGGTATGCCTCTGGTGATATGTTTGACGTGGCAAGAATCTGCTCTTAAGATTGTATCCCGTGTCAAGGATTTTCTGTAAACTGTGGAAATGATGTTATTATCACAATCTACAGAAAACTGGAGGTCAAGAAAGGAAATTGAACTATATTGAGCATTATAAGTAAATGTAAGATTGAGGTCATTCTTGATCAGCATGTTTACTAAGGAATTTACATCATTATGACCACCTGAATTCCAAATGACGAACAGGTCGTCTATATAGCGACCATACACAACTACATTGTCTCTGAAGGGGAAATCATCTGCAAATATGCTGTTATGTTCTAACCAGCCCATGTATAAATTAGCATATGCCGGAGCAAATTTTGCCCCCATGGCTGTTCCGCACCTTTGCAGGTAGAAATCCCCCCCAAAGACAAAGTAGTTGTACGTGGGTTAAAAATCTGGCTTTAGAAACCAAGAAATCAATATATTCATCAGAATAATGAGTGTATCTCCTGATCATGGGGCCCATTGCTTCGAGCCCCTTCTGATGGGGGATGCTGGAGTAAAGAGTGGTTACGTCTATCGTGAGCCATGGTTTGCCAGCTGATCCTATCTAGTTGTTGTAAATGGTGGGCACTATCTCTTATATAGCCAGGAAGAGACACAACTATGGGTTGGAGGACTGAGTCCAACCATGCACCCAATCTCTCACAGAGGGACCCCACAATTGCCACAATAGGCCTACCTGGGAGTTTCTGGAGAGTTTTGTGGATCTTGAGCACGACTCTGAAGGTGGTATAAGGGGGTCATCTATAAGAAGATAATTAGTGACTTCTTTAGTGAAATAGCCCTCCTCCAGTGCTGTGTCCAAAAAGGACAGTAGTTCTCTCCTGTAAGAGAATGTGGGATCAAAGTCAAGTTTAATGTAGGTGTTGGGGTCACTAAGTTGAGAGGTAACTGCATTAATGTAGTCAGAGGTGTTTAATATTACTATGCCCCCCCCCCTTTATCAGCCTGAGTAACCACAATATTGGGATTCTCTTCTTATTGTTTAAGGGCTAACCTTTCTGAATGAGAAATATTCACCTAGATTTAGAGTTCTGTGTTAACCATCAAAAGCAGCATTAAGGGGTCCTAACGCTGGTTTTTGGTATTTAGAGTCAGGCAGGAAAGAGTCTACCGCTCACTTCCCTACCGCGATTCAAGGCTACCGCAGATCCCCTTACGCCAATTGCGTATCCTATCTTTTCAATGGGATCTGCCTAACGCTGGTATTTGGAGTCTTGGGAGAAGTGAGCGGTAGAGCCTCTACCGACTAGTCTCCAGCCGCAGAAAAAAGTCAGTAGTTAATAGTGATGTCACGAATAGTTCCCGGCGAATAGTTCCCAGCGAACATAGCTTGTTCGCAATTGCCGCGGCGGGCGAACATATGCGATGTTTGATCGCCCCCTATCCGTCATCATTGAGTAAACGTTGACCCTGTATCTCACAGTCTGCAGACACATTTCAGCCAATCAGCAGAAGACCCTCCCTCCCAGACCCTCCCAGCTCCTGGACAGCAGCCATTTTAGATTCATTCTGATCCTGCATTCTTAGCGAGAGGAGGGATAGTGTAGCTGCTGCTGATTTTATAGGGAAATTGATAGCTAGGCTAGTGTATTCAGTGTCCACTACAGTCCTGAAGGACTCATCTGATCTCTGCTGTAAGGACAGCACCCCAAAAAGCCCTTTTTAGGACTAGAACATCAGTTTTTTTTTGCCTGTGTAATTTTGACTGTGAAACATCAGTCTGCTAGTGTAATCTAATTGCAGTTGCCTGCCTGCAGTGCCACCACTCATATCTGTTGTAACAGTAGTGTAAATTTAAAAAAAAAAAACTTTTTTGACTGTGAAACATCAGTCTGCTAGTGTAATCTAATAGCAGTTGCCTGCCTGCCAGCGTGTGTGCCAGGCCCACTTGCCAACTAGTGCCATCACTCATATCTGTTGTAACAGTAGTGTAAATTTTTTTTAAAAAAACTTTTTTGACTGTGAAACATCAGTCTGCTAGTGTAATCTAATTGCAGTTGCCTGCCTGCCAGCGTGTGTGCCAGGACCACTTGCCAACTAGTGCCACCACTCATATCTGTTGTAACAGTAGTGTAAATTTTTGTAAAAAAAAATGTTTGACTGTGAAACATCAGTCTGCTAGTGTAATCTAATTGCAGTTGCCTGCCTGCCAGTGTGTGTGCCAGGCCCACTTGCTAAGTGCCACCACTCATATCTGTTGTAACAGTAGTGTAAATTTAAAAAAAAAAAAAAACTTTTTTGACTGTGAAACATCAGTCTGCTAGTGTGATCTAATTGCAGTTGCCTGCCAGCGTGTGTGCCAGGCCCACTTGCTAAGTGCCACCACTCATATCTGTTGTAACAGTAGTGTAAATGTAAAAAAACTTTTTTGACTGTGAAACATCAGTCTGCTAGTGTAATCTAATAGCAGTTGCCTGCCTGCCAGCGTGTGTGCCAGGACCACTTGCTAAGTGCCACCACTCATATCTGTTGTAACAGTAGTGTAAATGTTTGTAAAAAAAAATTTTTGACTGTGAAACATCAGTCTGCTAGTGTAATCTAATTGCAGTTGCCTGCCTGCCAGTGTGTGTGCCAGGCCCACTTGCTAAGTGCCACCACTCATATCTGTTGTAACAGTAGTGTAAATTTAAAAAAAAAAAAACTTTTTTGACTGTGAAACATCAGTCTGCTAGTGTGATCTAATTGCAGTTGCCTGCCTGCGTGTGTGCCAGGCCCACTTGCTAAGTGCCACCACTCATATCTGTTGTAACAGTAGTGTAAATGTAAAAAAACTTTTTTGACTGTGAAACATCAGTCTGCTAGTGTAATCTAATAGCAGTTGCCTGCCTGCCAGCGTGTGTGCCAGGACCACTTGCTAAGTGCCACCACTCATATCTGTTGTAACAGTAGTGTAAATGTTTGTAAAAAAAAAATTTTGACTGTGAAACATCAGTCTGCTAGTGTAATCTAATTGCAGTTGCCTGCCTGCCAGCGTGTGTGCCAGGCCCACTTGCTAAGTGCCACCACTCATATCTGTTGTAACAGTAGTGTACATTTTTAAAAAAAAAACTTTTTTGACTGTGAAACATCAGTCTGCTAGTGTAATCTAATTGCAGTTGCCTGCCTGCCAGCGTGTATGCCAGGCCCACTTGCTAAGTGCCACCACTCATATCTGTTGTAACAGTAGTGTAAATGTAAAAAAACTTTTTTGACTGTGAAACATCAGTCTGCTAGTGTAATCTAATAGCAGTTGCCTGCCTGCCAGCGTGTGTGCCAGGACCACTTGCCAACTAGTGCCACCACTCATATCTGTTGTAACAGTAGTGTAAATTTAAAAAAAAACTTTTTTGACTGTGAAACATCAGTCTGCTAGTGTAATCTAATTGCAGTTGCCTGCCTGCCAACGTGTGTGCCCCGCCCACTTGCCCAGTGCCACCACTCATATCTGGTGTAACAGTAGTGTAAATAATTAAAAAAAAAAAAAACTTTTTTGACTGTGAAACATCAGTCTGCTAGTGTAATTCTAATTGCATTTGCCTGCCTGTCAACGTGTATGCCCGGCCCACTTGCCCAGTGCCACCACTCATATCTGGTGTAACAGTAGTGTAAATAATTTAAAAAAAAAAAACTTTTTTGACTGTGAAACATCAGTCTGCTAGTGTAATCTAATTGCAGTTGCCTGCCTGCAGTGCCACCACTCATATCTGTTGTAACAGTAGTGTAAATTTAAAAAAAAAAACTTTTTTGACTGTGAAACATCAGTCTGCTAGTGTAATCTAATAGCAGTTGCCTGCCTGCCAGCGTGTGTGCCAGGCCCACTTGCCAACTAGTGCCATCACTCATATCTGTTGTAACAGTAGTGTAAATTTTTTTTTAAAAAACTTTTTTGACTGTGAAACATCAGTCTGCTAGTGTAATCTAATTGCAGTTGCCTGCCTGCCAGCGTGTGTGCCAGGACCACTTGCCAACTAGTGCCACCACTCATATCTGTTGTAACAGTAGTGTAAATTTTTGTAAAAAAAAATGTTTGACTGTGAAACATCAGTCTGCTAGTGTAATCTAATTGCAATTGCCTGCCTGCCAGTGTGTGTGCCAGGCCCACTTGCTAAGTGCCACCACTCATATCTGTTGTAACAGTAGTGTAAATTTAAAAAAAAAAAAAAACTTTTTTGACTGTGAAACATCAGTCTGCTAGTGTGATCTAATTGCAGTTGCCTGCCAGCGTGTGTGCCAGGCCCACTTGCTAAGTGCCACCACTCATATCTGTTGTAACAGTAGTGTAAATGTAAAAAAACTTTTTTGACTGTGAAACATCAGTCTGCTAGTGTAATCTAATAGCAGTTGCCTGCCTGCCAGCGTGTGTGCCAGGACCACTTGCTAAGTGCCACCACTCATATCTGTTGTAACAGTAGTGTAAATGTTTGTAAAAAAAATTTTTTGACTGTGAAACATCAGTCTGCTAGTGTAATCTAATTGCAGTTGCCTGCCTGCCAGTGTGTGTGCCAGGCCCACTTGCTAAGTGCCACCACTCATATCTGTTGTAACAGTAGTGTAAATTTAAAAAAAAAAAAAACTTTTTTGACTGTGAAACATCAGTCTGCTAGTGTGATCTAATTGCAGTTGCCTGCCAGCGTGTGTGCCAGGCCCACTTGCTAAGTGCCACCACTCATATCTGTTGTAACAGTAGTGTAAATGTAAAAAAACTTTTTTGACTGTGAAACATCAGTCTGCTAGTGTAATCTAATAGCAGTTGCCTGCCTGCCAGCGTGTGTGCCAGGACCACTTGCCAACTAGTGCCACCACTCATATCTGTTGTAACAGTAGTGTAAATTTAAAAAAAAACTTTTTTGACTGTGAAACATCAGTCTGCTAGTGTAATCTAATTGCAGTTGCCTGCCTGCCAACGTGTGTGCCAGGACCACTTGCTAAGTGCCACCACTCATATCTGGTGTAACAGTAGTGTAAATAATTTAAAAAAAAAAAACTTTTTTTGACTGTGAAACATCAGTCTGCTAGTGTAATTCTAATTGCATTTGCCTGCCTGTCAACGTGTATGCCCGGCCCACTTGCCCAGTGCCACAACTCATATCTGGTGTAACAGTAGTGTAAATAATTAAAAAAAAAAAAACTTTTTTGACTGTGAAACATCAGTCTGCTAGTGTAATCTAATTGCAGTTGCCTGCCTGCAGTGCCACCACTCATATCTGTTGTAACAGTAGTGTAAATTTAAAAAAAAAAACTTTTTTGACTGTGAAACATCAGTCTGCTAGTGTAATCTAATAGCAGTTGCCTGCCTGCCAGCGTGTGTGCCAGGCCCACTTGCCAACTAGTGCCACCACTCATATCTGTTGTAACAGTAGTGTAAATTTTTTAAAAAAAAACTTTTTTGACTGTGAAACATCAGTCTGCTAGTGTAATCTAATTGCAGTTGCCTGCCTGCCAGCGTGTGTGCCAGGACCACTTGCTAAGTGCCACCACTCATATCTGTTGTAACAGTAGTGTAAATTTAAAAAAAAAAAAAACTTTTTTGACTGTGAAACATCAGTCTGCTAGTGTGATCTAATTGCAGTTGCCTGCCAGCGTGTGTGCCAGGCCCACTTGCTAAGTGCCACCACTCATATCTGTTGTAACAGTAGTGTAAATGTAAAAAAACTTTTTTGACTGTGAAACATCAGTCTGCTAGTGTAATCTAATAGCAGTTGCCTGCCTGCCAGCGTGTGTGCCAGGACCACTTGCTAAGTGCCACCACTCATATCTGTTGTAACAGTAGTGTAAATTTTTGTAAAAAAAAATTTTTGACTGTGAAACATCAGTCTGCTAGTGTAATCTAATTGCAGTTGCCTGCCTGCCAGCGTGTGTGCCAGGCCCACTTGCTAAGTGCCACCACTCATATCTGTTGTAACAGTAGTGTACATTTTTAAAAAAAAAACTTTTTTGACTGTGAAACATCAGTCTGCTAGTGTAATCTAATTGCAGTTGCCTGCCTGCCAGCGTGTATGCCAGGCCCACTTGCTAAGTGCCACCACTCATATCTGTTGTAACAGTAGTGTAAATGTAAAAAAACTTTTTTGACTGTGAAACATCAGTCTGCTAGTGTAATCTAATAGCAGTTGCCTGCCTGCCAGCGTGTGTGCCAGGACCACTTGCCAACTAGTGCCACCACTCATATCTGTTGTAACAGTAGTGTAAATTTTAAAAAAAACTTTTTTGACTGTGAAACATCAGTCTGCTAGTGTAATCTAATTGCAGTTGCCTGCCTGCCAACGTGTGTGCCCGGCCCACTTGCCCAGTGCCACCACTCATATCTGGTGTAACAGTAGTGTAAATAATTAAAAAAAAAAAACTTTTTTGACTGTGAAACATCAGTCTGCTAGTGTAATTCTAATTGCATTTGCCTGCCTGTCAACGTGTATGCCCGGCCCACTTGCCCAGTGCCACCACTCATATCTGGTGTAACAGTAGTGTAAATAATTAAAAAAAAAAAAACTTTTTTGACTGTGAAACATCAGTCTGCTAGTGTAATCTAATTGCAGTTGCCTGCCTGCCAACGTGTGTGCCCGACCCACTTGCCCAGTGCCACCACTCATATCTGGTGTAACAGTAGTGTAAATAATTAAAAAAAAAAAACTTTTTTGACTGTGAAACATCAGTCTGCTAGTGTAATTCGAATAGCATTTGCCTGCCTGTCAACGTGTGTGCCCGGCCCACTTGCCCAGTGCCACCACTCATATCTGGTGTAACAGTATGTAAATAATTTAAAAAAAAAAACTTTTTTGACTGTTAAACATCAGTCTGCTAGTGTAATCTAATTGCAGTTGCCTGCCTGCTAGCGTGAGTGCCAGGCCCACTTGCCCAGTGCCACCACTCATATCTGGTGTAACAGTAGTGTAAATAATTTAAAAAAAAAAACTTTTTTGACTGTGAAACATCAGTCTGCTAGTGTAATCTAATTGCAGTTGCCTGCCTGCCAGTGTGTGTGCCATGCCCACTTGCCCAGTGCCACCACTCATATCTGGTGTAACAGTAGTGTAAAAAATTAAAAAAAAAAAAAACTTTTTTGACTGTGAAACATCAGTCTGCTTGTGTAATCTAATTGCAGTTGCCTGCCTGCCTGCCAGCGTGTGTGCCAGGCTCACAGCGTATACTGTGCCCACTTGCCCAGTGGCACCACTCATATCTTGTTTAATAGTAGTGTAAGTGTACATTTAAAAAAATAAAAACTTTTTGGACTGTCAAACATCAGTCTGCTCTTTTGTGTCAGGCTCACAGCGTATATTGTGCCCACTTGCCCAGTGCCACCACTCATATCTTGTTTAATAGTAGTGTAAGTGTACATTTTAAAAAAATGACAGGCAGAGGCTGGCCACCCCGCAGGTGCCGTCGTGGTCGTGGTACTGTGATTCCCTTTGGCCATAGAATAATGCCCAGTGTTCAGAGGCCACGTCCCATGAACTCGAAAAATCCTGAGGAAATAGTTGACTTTTTAACACAGGACACCCAATCTATAGCTTCCGCTCCGAACCTTGACGCACCATCCTCCTCCAGCTTATCTTTGGGCACCTCTCAAGTTACCACTCGCCCGCCTGCCACCACCACCACCAACACTAGCACCACAGCCGCTTCACTTGATGTGTCAGAGGAGTAATTTACACATCAGTTGGAAGAAATGAGTGATGCGCAACCATCATTGACAGAGGATGTAGATAACAGTGATATGTCTCAGTCAGGCAGCATTACAGACATGGACTTACGGTGTGATGATGATGATGTTGCACCCGCTGCTGCTTCCTTTGTTGATTTGTCAGATACAAGTAAAGTGGTTGATGATGACGATGCGTCTGTGGATGTCACGTGGGTGCCCGCAAGAAGAGAAGAAGAACAGGGGGAAGTTCAGATGGGGAGACAGAGAGGAGGAGGAGGAGGAGACAAGTTGGAAGCAGGGGGAGGTCATTGCAAGGAGCTAGTGGCACAGTCAGAAAGCATGCATCGGCACCCGGGGTCAGCCAGACAGCACGCCAATCAACGCATGCTGTTGCCACCACCAGAATGCCGTCATCGCAGAGCTCAGCAGTGTGGCATTTTTTTGTGTGTCTGCCTCTGACAACAGCGATGCCATTTGCAACCTGTGCCAAAAGAAACTGAGTCGTGGGAAGTGCAACACCCACCTAGGTACAACTGCTTTGCGAAGGCACATGATCGCACATCACAAACGCCTATGGGATCAACACATGAGTAGAAGCAGCACACAAACTTAAAGCCACCATCTTCCTCCTGGTCCAGCATCTTCAGCCACGTCAACCACTGCTGTCCTCCTTGCCCCCTCTCAACCATCCGCCACTCCGTCTCTCTTCCGGAGCAGTTCCTGCTCATCTGCCCACAGTCAGGTGTCTGTCAAGGATATGTTTGAGCGTAAGAAGCCAATGTCACAAAGTCACCCCCTTGCCCGGCGTCTGACAGCTGGCTTGTCTGAACTTTTAGCCCGCCAGCTTTTACCATACAAGCTGGTGGAGTCTGAGGTGTTCAAAAAATTTGTAGCTATTGTGACACCGCAGTGGAAGGTACCCAGCCGAAATTTCTTTTCACAAAAGGCAATCCCCAACCTGTACTCGATTGTGCGAAAGGAAGTAATGGCATGTCTGGCACACAGTGTTGGGATAAGGGTCCATATGACCACTGATAGCTGGTCTGCAAAGCATGTTCAGGACAGGTATATCACCTACACTGCGCATTGGGTAAACCTGCTGACGGCTGCCAAGCATGGAATGTGCGGCTCTGCAGAGGAGGAGTTGGTGACACCGCCACGACTTGCAGGCAGGCCTGCTGCCACCTCATCTACTCCTCCTACTCCATCCTCTCCCATAACCTCCTCAGCTAAGTCCTCTTCTGCTGCTGCATCTTGCTCCACATCAACTGCACCCCCGCAGCTCCGCAGGTACTATTCCACATCCCGGATACGGCAGTGTCACGCCGTCTTGGGGTTGACTTGCCTGAAAGCAGAGAGTCACACCGGACCAGCACTCCTGTCTGCCCTGAACGCACAGGTGGATCAGTGGCTGACTCCGCACCAACTGGAGATCGGCAAAGTGGTTTCTGACAACGGAAGTAATTTTGTGGCGGCATTGAAATTGGGCAAGTTGACACATGTGCTGTGCATGGCACATGTGTGTAATCTGATCGTACAACGCTTTGTGCATAAGTACCCAGGCTTACAGGACATCCTGAAGCAGGCCAGGAAGGTTTGTGGCCATTTGAGGCGTTCCTACACGGCCATGGCGCACTTTTCCGATATCCAGCGGTGAAACAACATGCCAGTGAGGCGCTTGATTTGCGACAGCCCGACATTTTGGAATTCAACACTCCTAATGTTCGACTGCCTGCTCCAACAAGAAAAAGCCTTTAACGAGTATTTGTATGACCGGGGTGCTAGGACAGCCTCTGCGGAGCTGGGATTTTTTTTGCCACATTACTGGGTGCTCATGCGCAATGCCTGTAGGCTCATGCGTCCTTTTGAGGAGGTGACAAACCTAGTCAGTCACACCGAAGGCACCATCAGTGACCATTTGTTTTCTTCCTGGAGCGTGCCCTGCAAAGAGTGCTGGATCAAGCGTAGATGAGCATGAAGAGGAAGAGGAATAGTTGTGGTCACCATCACCACCAGAAACAGCCTTATCAGCATCACTTGCTGGACCTGCGGCAACGCTGGAAGAGGATTGTGAGGAAGAGGAGTCAGAGGAGGAATGTGCTTTGAGGAGGAAGACCAACCACAACAGGCATCCCAGGGTGCTCGTTGTCACCTATCTGGTACCCGTGGTGTTGTACGTGGCAGGGGGGGAAGAAGATACCTTCAGTGACATCACTGAGGACGAGGAACGGGACATGAGTAGCTTGGCATCCAACCTTGTGCAAATGGGGTCTTTCATGCTGTCATGCCTGTTGAGGGACCCTCGTATAAAAAAGCTGAAGGAGAATGACCTGTACTGGGTGTCCATGCTACTAGACCCCCGGTATAAGCATAAAGTGCCAGAAATGTTACCGAATTACAACAAGTCGGAAAGGATGCAGCATTTCCAAAATAAATTAAAAAGTATGCTTTACACAGCGTATAAGGGTAATGTCACAGCACAACGTGAATCTAACAGGGGAAGAGCTGAATGTAATCCTCCGACTCCCACGACCACGCCGGCAAGGACAGGACGCTTTACAGACGTGTTGTTGATGGAGGACATGCAGAGCTTTTTAACTCCTATGCATCGCCACAGCCCTTCGGGGTCCACCCTCAGAGAACGACTCGACCGACAGGTAGCAGACTACCTTGCCTTAACTGCAGATCTCGACACTCTGAGGAGCGAAGAACCCCTTGACTACTGGGTGTGCAGGCTTGACCTGTGGCCTGAGCTATCCCAATTTGCAATAGAACTTCTGGCCTGCCCCGCTTCAAGTCTCCTGTCAGGAAGGACCTTCAGTGCACAGGAGGTATTGTCACTGAGAAGAGAAGTCGCCTAGGTCAAAAAAGTCTAGATTACCTCACCTTTATTAAGATGAATGAGGGATGGATCCCGAAGGGACTGACGGTGGGCGATACATTCGACTAAAAAAGGCCTGATGAGATGAGCTGCCTTGGGCTAAAAATGGTCCACACACTGCTTTATTTTATCTTCAAATGCCGGATGACTTGCGTGACTTACCCGCCACCAACTAGGGTTCAAGCCGCAATGTTTTAGGGCACTTTCTGCCTGGGAAACAAACATCAATTTTTCTGGCCGCTGCTACAGCAGCGGCTGCAACAATAAAAAAGAGCTGATTACTTTTGTATTTTAGAATAGGGTAGGGAATTTTTTATTTTGGGGGGCTTTTTTATTTTATTAGGGGGCTTAGATTAGGTGTAATTAGTTTAAACTGCTTGTAATTCTTTTTTATTTTTTGTAATTTAGTGTTTGTTTTTTTTGTATTATAGAATAGTTTATTTAATTGTAGGTAATTGTAGGTAATTTATTTAATTAATTTAATGATAGTGTAGTGTTAGGTTTAATTGTAAGTTAGGTTAGGATTTATTTTACAGGTAATTTTGTATTTATTTTAACTAGGTAGCTATTAAATAGATATTAACTATTTAATAGCTATTGTACCTAGTTAAAATAAATACAAAGTTGCCTGTAAAATAAATATAAATCCTAAAATAGCTACAATGTAATTATTAATTATATTGTAGCTATATTAGGGTTTATTTTATAGGTAAGTATTTAGTTTTAAATAGGATTATTTTAGTTAATTTTAGGAATATTATTTCGTTTAATATAAATTATATTTATGTTAGAGGGGTGTTAGGGTTAGAGTTATGTTTAGGGGTTAATAACTTTATTATAGTAGCGGCGACGGTGCGGGTGGGAGATTAGGGGTTAATAATTGTAGGTAGGTGGCGGCGATGTTAGGGAGGGCAGATTAGGGGTTAATCAAATTTATTCTAGTGTTTGCGAGGTGGGAGTGCGGCAGTTTAGGGGTTAATACATTTATTATAGTGGCGGCGAGGTCCGGTCGGCAGATTAGGGGTTAATATGTGTAGTTAGGTAGCGGCGACATTGGGGGGGGGAGATTAGGGGTTAATAAATATAATATAGGGGTCGGCGATGTTATGGGCAGCAGATTAGGGGTTCATAGGGATAATGTAGGTTGCGGCGGTGTCCAGAGCGGAAGATTAGGGGTTAATAATAATATGCAGGGGTTAGCGATGTCTGGGGCGTCAGATTAGGGGTTAATAAGTGTAAGGTTAGGGGTGTTTAGACCCGGGGTTCATGTTAGGGTGTTAGGTGCAGACTTAGAAAGTGGTTCCCCATAGGAAACAATGGGGCTACGTTAGGAGCTGAACGCTGCTTTTTTGCAGGTTTTAGGTTTTTTTTCAGCCCAAACTGCCCCATTGTTTCCTATGGGGATATCGTGCATGAGCACGTTTTCCCAGCTTACCGCTACCGTAAGCAACGCTGGTATTGAGAGTTGAAGTGGAGCTAAGTTAGGCTCAACTCACCCTTTTTTGAGCGTAACGCAGCCCCTCAGACAACTCTAAATACCAGCGTTGTTGGAAAGGTGCGTTGGGAAAAAAAGCAAAATCTAGCCGATTGTGTTTTATTGTATAGTGTGATTTTCTCAGTGTATCATTTAATAATAGGATATCCCTCTGTACTGCTTCTTGGTACATTTCAATACTGGGACTTCTAGCTTGAACAGGATAAAAGTAGGAATGATCCTTGTGTGAAAACCCATGGTTGGGACTCAGGAGTAGTGGAGCATACAGCTGTATACTGTAGAGAGATCAGAGAATTTTAAGTCATGTAAGTCCTTAAATAGTAAACCTACATTAACAACGTTAGTAGGTGTAGTCAAGTGAGGGGACAGGGATTAAGTGTCATCAGTTACATCTGAAAAGTCTTTTTTTAAAGTTAACTTACGAACTAATCTGTTGATATCTGTCATAGTAGTGAAAACATCAAAATTGGTGCTGGGTGCAAAAGTTAGACCTTTGTTAAGTATTAAGATTTGTGCAGGGGTTAATTGAGTGTTGATTACATTATCTATTTCTTTTTGGTTTTTGAGGCTGCCCTGCTGGAGTATCTATGTGTTTGGTTTTTGTCTTTGGGGGTACTGGTTTGTTTAGGTGTTTTAACCAATGTGGCCAATGTCAGTCTGGCTGGAGCAGTAGCTCCTATTTCAGATGTAACATTTGTAGCATTACACTCGGGTGCCGGGGACCCCAAAGAATGTGTGGGGGTAGTCAGGATAGATTCTGAATCACTGGCATCCGTGTCTATGCTAGAGAATGTGACCTTCTTGTTGTGATGGTTATGGCATCTGTAACTGTTAGACTGGATTGGTATTCCTATTGCCCACAGGGGGTCTATGTTGTTGCCAGGAGTATACAATGTTAAGGTCATAGTCTTTAGTGTCCCGGTTGTATTTGGACACTTTTCTGCTGGATAAGTCCATATCCAGTTTATTGATGGTTTCTTCTAGTTGTGAGGTGTAATTTTTGTATTGGCTGGTGGTCTCAAACGGCCTGATAGATTCCATGATGCCATTAATGTCCACTAGGATTACGTCTCTTTCTTGCTTTTTATGCCTCAGGAGTTGGTTCATCAGTGTTGTGGAGCATCTGGTCAAGGTGTTGTTCCACTCTTCCATAAACTCTGTCTTGTGTTGTGCAAAAGAGGGGAATTTTTTCATCCGGAGACCTTGGGGTACTTTTCTCTCTTTGATGTATAAATCAAGGAACTCTATGTCCCAACAGAGATTGGTCTCTTTATATCTGAGTTTTTCCAAGCCTGAGAACATAGTGTGTAGATTATCCGCCTTCGGTTCAGTAAGCGAGGGTTTACTGCCTTGTAGTGCTGTGGCCAGAATGAGTCTGCATTTTTCATCATTTATTACCCCTGTGGGAGCTGTTGCTGCAGGCTCATTCAAATCAGCCATGGTAAGCTTGAACAATATAAAAGATATACAAGATAGGACTGGCTATTGAGCATACAGATGTATCAATAGGGAGAAAATGTGAATGCTCAGTCCAATAAAAGTATAACCCAGCAGTGTAGTATAATGGTAAGTACTGCACAAAACGTGGTGCAGATTCTCAACACTGTTGTAGAGTAGTAGATGCGTTAACCCCATACAGTAAGGTAAAGTTCAGGAGTCACGTACCTCACCTTCTTCGGTGCCAATCTGGAGTGTACGTACACTGGCGAGCAAGGTGCCTTAGCGGTGGGGAAGCACGTTCATCTTTAGTCATCAACTCAGCTATCCATAGTCGTAGTGCATGCGGCGGGTGCCGCGTCCAAGCTCACCTATGGGTAACATCAGAGAGGCACGAAAGGTGAGGGTAAGTGTTCACAAAGAACAGGGGAATACATCAAGGAAAACACCACTGCTGGGAACAGAGCTATGTGCTCATTGCGGGGTTCTGGTTTTCTAGGCTAGCTCAGCCATTAACGTATACAAGCAAACGAAAGGATGAGGACTCACAGGAACTAATAACCAATTTGGTTTATTCAAGCAGCAAAGGTGAGGCACTATTCAGTGTACAAGACAGGTGCACAGGATCTGACGCATTTCGCGCATGCTCAGATGTGCTTCATCAGAGATCTACAGGTGTTCACTAGGTGAGCCTTATAAGGGGTGAAAAAGATTGCGCTGGTCATGTAATTGACAAAAATTGTCAATAAAAAGCTACCTAGTAATAATGTTACAAAAAATGGAAAATGAAACAGTAGCAAGTGGGCCATAAAGGCTAACATATATTACATATGTATGCAGTGTGTGCGTGTGTATCAGGGCCTGATATTCAAAGCCTCACCGGCATGGAGAGACATTACACAAAAGCTTTGGGATTTTTTTAGACCTTGTATTGTATTGTAGGAATCTCTGTTTCACATAAAGAACATTACATAGCAACATGAACTTTTCACATGATAAAATTCGTGTTTCGAAGTTTTTTTTAAGAGCCTTGCCGTACTGACGAGACTTCTTTGAATATTTTGCCTCATTGGCAAGGTTTTGAATATCATGCCCTCAGTGAGCAGTTTAAATGCATTGTTTTACTACGTTTGTATGCAGCATTTGTGTGTAGAAGTGAGTAGGATGTGCTTGTGTATTGTGAGGAAGTGTTGTAACAGTATGTGACTATGTAGTGTGTGCATGTGTCAGTGAGCAGGTTGAGTAGATATATTGTATTCATGTAGTGTGTAACTAGTAAAGAAAAAATTGGAATAAAATCTCATTTGGTTTAGGGAAAAATGTGTTTTAAAAAATCCTTTATGATTTACCCAGTATATCTCTTGCAATCCCTATTTTCTTAAATATCAAAATAACATTTGAAAGAGAGCAGAGTTACTGTGGGTCACCAGGTTGTACTTGCCCCCCTAGGCCTAAAGTTGTCAGCCCTCCCCTGTTCCAAAGTCCCAATGGAATTTTAATGCTAATGACACCAAAATCTACCTCTGCACCAGACCTATCTCCCTCCTTGCTAATTCACGTCATTAGCTGTCTTTCAAATATTTCATCCTGGATGTCCTTTTATTACCTCATGCTAAATCTCTGTAAAACTCAGCTCTTTATTTCCCCCCTTGGATCCAAAAGCCCTACACCTCAACACTTTTTAACTGTTGATAATAAAATCACTCTTTATAACTGTTGATAATAAAATCATCACCCCAACTCCTCACGTCCAATGCCTTGGGGTCACACTTAAGTCAGATCTTTCATTCACTGTTCACATCCCGTCTTTGGCAAATTTCTGCTGTTTCCACCTTAAAGACATCTCCAAAATTCAACACTTCATCACACAACTAAGATTTTAATCCACTCTCTCATCATTTCCCGCCATGACTATTGCAACTCCATCCTGGTCTCCCTAGCGGCTGTCTATTCACTTTGTTATCCATAATTAATGCTTCTGCCAGGCTGATCTCTTGCAAGTGAATCCTCACCCACTGCACCTCTCTGCCAATCCATTCACTGGCTTCCTCTGGCTTCCAGAATAAAACACAAAACCCTGACCCTAACATAAAAGAAACTCAATAATTCTGCTGCCCCCTATATATTTGACATCTCCAAATAATCTCCATCCAGTTCCCTTCCATCTGCCAATGACTATATTTTCTCATCCTATTTTCTGTTCACATTCCCGTGTACAGAACTTCTCCAGTTTATCCCCAATCTTGTTGAACTCTCTGCCTCACTCCATAAAACTCTTCCCTAATTTTCAAAGTTTCAAGTGTCCTTAAAGACTCTAATGGTCACAGATACATACAATCTACTTTTACCTGAATTACCCTATTTCCTTTCCTTCTTTTGTCAGTAACTTCCACCTTCTAGCTTACAATCTTACAAGCTCAGTCGTTCTTGAGCTAATGTTCTTGATTCTATCTGAATCATAAAAGAACAATTTTGGGTTTAATGTCCCTTTAAATAGCTCAATTTTTAAAATGCATTTTAAAGCAAAAGTAGGCAAAATAAATATTGAATGTACATAGCAGTGTTGTTTTATTTCCCTCAATTAAATTGTATATATAAAGAGAGAGAGCTAAACATAGCTAAGGATACACAGTATAGAGAAACCAGTGAATAGCAGATTGTGTCACAGAGTTATACATGTTTATAACTTTGCTTATATAACCTCTTGCCTTTGGTAGACTGTCTCTGGAAACACTCAGTCAGCCAATATTAATAGGCTTGGAATGTATTGGATTAGAAGAACGACTACAATCAAATAATACGTTTCTGTTATTTTAGCCGAAGTAGAGAAGCATGTGAGAGTCAGTGAAAGAGAGGGTTTAACAAGAGAAAATGAAACAAATAAAATTAAATACATATAAAACGACTCTTTTAAAATAGGCTAACATTTTAAATAGTTTTCCCAAGAATTATAGCAAATTTCAGGGCCACCATTAGCATATGTGGTGCCCGGGACAAGACAAATTTGTAGGGCCCTTATTCCCCTCCCCCTGTTTGCCTTATGGATCACCCTGCCCCAAAATTCAGTGTGTCCTATATGGAGAATAACACTATATATTATACCTCCTGATACCATAAACACTTCTTCATAAAATACATACAGGATATGCATTGCACCTTCTCATATCCTCACCCCTAATGACAGTGTGGAGCCTCCCAAAGTGCTGGGCCTGACAAATTTTACCTCACAACATGTTTATTTTAATCCAAGATTGGTGACTTCTCTGGTCTATTGTGAAAATCTTTGAACCTACAAAGCAGTTGATTTACATACACACCAATCAGCTTATTTGCAGGTTTCTTAATCAGTACAGGTCTGATATTAAAATAGACATCTTTGAGGAAGTGCAATTTTTTAGAGCGAAACCGGACAGATGGAATGGCCGTCTGCCTGTCACACACACTTTTAAATAGCAAAACGTAAAGTAAGTGGTTTTAAATTTTTTTTTTTTTTTTTATTTTTTTTTTTTTAAGTTTTCAAAAGAGCTTTATTAGAGTCTAAAAAAAAAACATACAAGTCATAAAACAGGTATACATGATATAAGAGTTGCATTACTTACATAATAGGTTAGGACAGGTATCTATTCATGTAATAGCAATGTGAAACCAAAACATCTATTTTTACATGTGATTTTGAGAGATAGTAAGAGAAATGGTGACATATCTTAAATATTAAATGCAGACCCTCAAGGAGTTTTATTACAGAGTTGACTACAATTAACAATGCTCTTTTACTGGCCCCCTATGAGTGAAATATAGACCTCTCATGGATCTGTTTCCAGGCTAATATAATGTTTGGGGGAGTTAACAAACATGTGATAGGTAGGAGAATCTACGTTTTACCGCCATGCACCATATTTAAAAACATTATGAAACTATTCATGTCTATCCCACATATATATAGGTGCACCGGTCGGGACTGGATGTTTTACTATCGATCGATTCACACTCAATAAAAAAAAATAAAAAAAAAAAATTAACTATTCATATGGACAAACTGGAGAACTGCATAACAAACTTAAAAGTAGCACAGCTACTCAGAACCAAAATCCCAGCTGACCTATTACATCTTGTTAGACACATGTAAATGTCTACATACACTTTCAGTTATTTGTAGTGTTATAATAACTCTGATACTGCTCATAAAGGTTTCTTTTTAGATATAGCACAGTTTGAAAAATTGTTCTATATACCCAACTGTGGTCCCGGCCGTAGGCCACAAGAGGGGCGCTGATGTTACTATCTTAATCTATCCTTTATTCCCATAGTCTGAGGCAGCATCTACATCAATATCCCTTTTTCAGTTATATATATATGTCCCCCCCGGGGTCCCCCCTAAACCCCATAGGAAACATTTAGAGATATAAAAGGGTGTTAATACTTCCGCAATGCCTTCAATGTGTCGCCAGTACAGAGCATTTCATAAGATCTCACTGATAACAGACCTCAGAGAAATACATGTGGTCAGCTGACTAGAATAACAACTAATATAAACACTTAAACATTAACGTAGGTAAACAAGATTAATACATATTTAAACTAACATTGTAAAGCTGTTTTTACAATACCACTGATTTTTCAGGCTGGCAGTAATTTGTCCCAATAAAACTGTAATATGGACTGTTCGTTAAAGTTTTTTCTACCGGGATTGCGAGGCATGTCCATCTGCCAAGAAAGAGCCCCATCCGCTAAAGATAGAGTGTAGGCAGTGTATATGTCAAGCCTGGATTTTCCTCCGTTTCCCGGCTTAAAGAGTGCTTCAATCTCATGCCGCGGGACAACTTGGTTAAGAGTGTTGGGCTTCTTGATTCGGGTAGTAGCCATATCGCATTCTGCATCGCCGCCACTGCTGCTATTGCATATTGCATTCTGTAGTTTATCCCTCTTTTGTAGTTTATTGGTTAGCCGGGGCTGTTTCTTTTGGGGTATCGCCGGTAAGGTCGGTGCTGTACTGACTAAGACATCCCTTTTGTTTTGTAGAGAGGAAACCGCGGGAGCGCCCTTGGCCGCGGCTCCAGCCCTCACAACCTTCTCTTCACCGGCTTGTGCTCTGTCCTTGAAATATGCCAAGTGCGATTGTGTCAGGAAGTCCCAAGGAGCTCTATGTATTAAGTCTAGAAAGAGATGTTCCAGCTTCAACATAATAGCGTTGATGCGGTTCTCAGAAATAGTTTCCATCATGGCTGCCATATTTGCTACGCAGTATGAAAGTTCTTTGTCGTCTCCTGCTTTTTTTTTTTCTCCAGAAAATCCTTTTTGTTATTTCTATGTTCAGTAAAGTTGAAATAGAGTGAGAGATTGGTATGTTAATACCTCCAGTCCCGACAATTACCCTCGGAAAACCAAGGGGGGAAGCGCTGCCTGTTCTGAGCCGCCGCTCCAGGTTTTAACTGTCCGTTCTTGTGTCCGGCGTCAAAAGTACAGGGAACCAACCAGTTTTCATCCCAGAGTCCACTGTATCAGTAGTGCTAGTCTTTTTATGAAGTTAGTCGCTGTAAAAGTTACCCTACACCGGCGGGTTATAAGGCAATCGGCAGGAGCACTAAGAAAGTGCGACCGTTCACAGTCACTTCTTGGACACGCCCCCCCCGTGGTTTTAAATTTTACGTGTGCTTCTTCTGCCTACGTCATCTTGTAGATCTTTATCCCATTGACAAAACTACACCTCATGCTTATATTAAACTAAACACAAGGTAACATATTTCATGATTATATATTAAGCATTATAAAAAAATCACTAATGGGTGATTTGTTTTGGTATTTTGTAGGTGCTTTTCTGTGTCTGTAACATTTCAGTGTTTTTCATTCTGCTGATTTTTTTTTCTAACCAATTATTTAACGCCCGCTGGTATTACGAGTCAGGCAGGAGAGGGTCTACCGCTCACTTTTTTCCGCGATTTTAGCATACCGCAAATCCCCTTACGTCAATTACGTATCCTATCTTTTTAATGGGATTTTCCTAACGCCGGTATTACAATCGCTGGAAAAAGTGAGCGGTAGACCCTCTCCTGTCCAGACTCCTAACGCATTTTAAAGTCAGTAGTTAAGAGTTTTGTGGGCTAACACCGGAACATAAAGCTCTTAACTAAAGTGCTAAAAAGTACACTAACACCCATAAACTACCTATTAACCCCTAAACTGAGGCCCCCCACATCGGAAACACTTAACTAAAATGTTTAACCCCTAATCTGCCGTCCCTAACATCGCTGCTACTATATTAAATTTATTAACCCCTAAACCTAAGTCTAACCCTAACACCCCTAACTTAAATATAATTTAAATAAAACGAAATAAATGTACTACTATTAAATTAATTAATCCTATTTAAAACTAAATACTTACCAATAAATAACTAATAGTTACATTGTAGCTATCTTAGGATTTATTTTTATTTTACAGGCAACTTTGTATTTATTTTAACTAGGTACAATAGTTATTAAATAGTTATTAACTATTTAATAACTTCCTAGTTAAAATAAGTACAAATTTACCTGTAAAATAAATCCTAACCTAAATTACAATTACACCTAACACTACACTATCATTAAATGAATTAAATAAATTACCTACAATTAACTACAATTAAATACAATTAAATTAAATAAACTAAAGTACAAAAAAAAACACTAAATTACAGAAAATAAAAAAAGAATTACAATTTTTTTAAGCTAATTACACCTAATCTAATCCCCCTAATAAAATAAAAAAAGCTCCCCAAAATAATAGGTTTTTTAAAGGGGGGATTGGGTGGGTTTTAGAGTAGGGTCAGGTGTGTGGGTGGTGGGTTTTAATGTTGGGGGGGTATTGTATTTTTTGATTACTTTGGGGCAATGCCCCGCAAAAGGCCCTTTTAAGGGCTATTTGTAATTTAGTATAGGGTAGGGAATTTTATTATTTTGGGGAGCGTTTTTATTTCATTAGGGGGATTAGATTAGGTGTAATTAGTTTTAAAAATTGTAATTCTTTTTTTATTTTCTGTAATTTAGTGGGGGGGGGTTGTACTTTAGTTTATTTAATTTAACTGTAGTTAATTGTAGGTAATTTATGTAATTAATTTAATGATAGTGTAGTGTTAGGTGTAAATGTAATTTAGGTTAGGATTTATTTTACAGGTAAATTTGTACTTATTTTAGCTAGGGATTTATTAAATAGTTAATAACTATTCTACCTAGTTAAAATAAATACAAAGTTGCCTGTAAAATCAAAATAAACCCTAAGCTAGCTACAATGTAACTATTAGTTATATTGTAGCTAGCTTAGGGTTTATTTTATCGGTAAGTTTTTAGTTTTAAATAGGAATAATTAATTTAATTATATTTAAGTTAGGGGGGTGTTAGGGTTAGGGTTAGACTTAGGTTTAGGGGTTAATAAATTTATTATAGTGGCGGTGACGTTGGCGGTGGCAGATTAGGGGTTAATAAATTTAATATAGTTGCGGAGACGTTGGGCTGGCAGATTAGGGGTTAATAACTATAATGTAGGGTTCGGCGATGTTGGGGGCAGTAGATTAGGGGTTCATAAGTATAATGTAGGTGTCCAGAACAGCAGACTAGGGGTAAATAATATAATGTAGGTGGCGACGATGTCGGGGGCGGCAGATTAGGGGTTAATAAGTGTAAGATTAGGGGTGTTTAGACTCGGGTTCATGTTAGGGTGTTAGGTGCAGACATAAAATTAATTTACCCATAGGAAACAATGGGGCTGCGTTAGGAGCTGAACGCTGCTTTTTTGCAGGTGTTAGGTTTTTTTTTCAGCCAGCTCAGCCCCATTGTTTCCTATGGGGAAATTGTGCATGAGCACGTTTTGCCAGCTTACCGCTACCGTAAGCAGTGCTGGTATTACAGTGAGATGTGGAGCTAAATTTTGCTCAACGCTCACTTTTCTGAGGCTAACGCCGGCTTGAAGAAAACCTGTAATACCAGCGTTGGCTTAAGTGAGCGGTAAGAAAAAAAGGCTTGTTAGCCCCGCACAGCCTTACCGACAAAAACTCGTAATCTAGCCGACAATGTTTAAACCTACTGTAGTAATTTATATGTTACAGTTACTTTTCTATAGCATCAGCCAGCAGCCCCGACATTTTTTTTTGTGACGTTTTGCCCTTGTCCAATCCAATTCATGGCATTTTGGTATGTTTCAATCCCCCCCCCCCCAAAATGGATCTTTTGCGCATGCTTTAGCGAAGTCATGCTTCTTTTCTCGTGTGACTCATTTACATTGTGGCCGGAGGGGTTGCGCAGAGCATGCGCAATAAATTTGGCAAAGATCATCATCGCATCATGTATAATTAGAGAACCAGTGAAACCGCTATCAAATCACAGTGGCAATACAAGGAAGTAGAAGGGGGCGGAGCATAATAATGCCGGAAAGGATCAGTAAGTTTTTAATTTTATCAACAAATCGATGATATATTAACATTAAAAATTAGGGACTAATACAAACATATAATGTTTTGCAAGATTACACGGTCTAAAAATGCCAAAATTACCATCACTAATGGCTGATAAAACAGCTAGCCAGCTGAGAAACGCGTTGCATGTTTTATTCACTTTTAAAATAAATTTGGATTTTAAGTAGCCTGCTTTAAAACTACTTTTTACTTTGGAGCACTTTATTCCACCTACCCACTTTTCCAACTGTCTGGAGGAACAATCCAGGGAGACCAAACCCAGACAGCTGGTGTCTGTAACATCCAGCCTGCTGTGTTTGCACAAATGAATCATGCAAATTAAAATGTGAGTATCCATTTCACTACTTTACTGGAATTACTCTGTTGTTAGTTTTACCTGCACTAGTAGAAGCTTTATGTTTTAAAAGGCTACCATATCCTGAACCTATTCCACCGCCATCTGAGGGAGACTATTGCCCCTATCAGTCAGCTGGAGACTGCAAAGCCCAGCCTGCACATATTGCACTTCATTTAGTGCATACAGCCTTGTGAGTAACCACTTGTCAGAAACCTTGATTTTATTAGAAATTTATCTTGGATAATCTGCACCATGAGGCACTCTTCTTCATATCTTTTTTAGAACTTTAAGCAGTAGAATTTGTGATTTTGTACAGATGAAGAAAGAATCTTTGAACCCTCTCACAATACCGCTCTTGTCATCTTTATTGGACAGTTTTGTGTGTTGCCCAGCAGTGAAATAATTAATTAGAGCAATTAGTAAACACTACACAATGCAGACTGCAAGGTTTGCTGGGCCACACACAAAACTGGCCTTAGCGTGAACACTGGCTACCACCAATAACTTTGAAGCAATCCCAACATACCAAAGTTAGATTTGCTATTTTAAAGAACCAAATGATAAATTAATAGAGACTATATATATATATATATATATATATATATATATATATATATATATATATATATATTAGTAACAAAAAGGAAAAAACCTAAACAACTGTGTGTGCCAGAAATACTTCAATAAGTGAAAAAAATAAGTACACAAATAATATAAAATTTAGTCCCAAATAAGGGTAGGTGCCGCCTCCTCTTCAATTGCAAAGTCTCAAGCTGGGAAGGGAGTATTATCTGTGAAGTAGAAAAAGAAAGAGGGCGCTCCAATGGTGAATTACGCTGGTGTAATGCAGCAATCCACAAAACCTCCATTGGGGGTTTTGTGGATTGCTGCATTACACCAACGTATTTCACCATTAGAGCACCCTCTTTCTTTTTCTACTTCATATACATACATATATATATATATATATATATATATATATTAGCAGGGGCGAAACTACAGGTGGTGCAGAGGGTCGCAACTGCGACTGGGCCCCTGAGGGTGGGGGCCCAGCTTCAACAAAAAAAAAATGTTTTTTCCAATAAAAAACGTTGACCTGCCACTGCCTGCACTGATATCAGGTGAGTGTGACATGATGCCTCACTAGTGTCTCTGACTACAGGGGTTAGTGTTTCTGTTTTACCCATTGGTGTTTATGTGTGTGTGTGTGTGTATGTATGTGACTGTATTTATGCATGTATGTATGTGTGTGTGTGTGTGTATGTATGTGACCGTGTGTGTATTTATGCATGTATGTGACTGTGCCTCTATTTATGCATGTGTGTGTATGTTTGTGGAACCAGCAAATTACAGACCTTGCTTCTACAGCATGGGGGGGGGCGAGGGGTAAACAGTGTCACTATACAAAACCACTATATACAGTACAGGGGGGCTGGACCATGTCACAGACTACTGTGGTCACTTTATAAAGTACTGGGGCGGGTAGGGTCAGGCCAGCCATCTCACCGGCAGATTACAGACTGTGTCACTGACTCACTATATACAGTACTGGTGGGTTAAACAGTGTCACTATATACAGTAATAGGGGATCAGACCATCTTACAGACTGTGGGCACAGGGTACCTCCTGTTGCAGACATGTAATCTAATTCACATTTTTTTCTGTGTTAAATGTAAAAAAAAAAAAAATATGTATCAAATTCACCTTTCTCTGGGGGGAGGGGTGCTGGGGGTGGGGGTCCCTTATTAGATTCTTGCACCTGGGCCCTGTGGTTTCTAGTTACGCCTCTGTATATTAGACCTGTGCATTAAGCAGTTTCTTTATCTTACCGTTCTGGAAAAAATAACTACTGCAAAATTATCAGTTTCTATGGTTTTACTATTTATAGGTATGTGAGTAAAATGAAATTATTATTTTTTTATTCTATGAACTATTGACAACATTTCTCCAAAATTCCAAATAGAAACATTGTCATTTAGAGCATTTATTATATTATGTTATACAAACCACTGCTGTGGTCATCACTATCCTCTTGCAATAAGACCAGCAGGATGGCAAAAACAGTGCTAGTAGTACCTCAAAAGTAATTAGAATACAAAAATAACTATTGACCATGCCAAAAGAGTTAAAAAGAAAAGTTTTGAGTGAGGAAAAGAAGGGTTCAATTCTGGCTTTACTGGCAGAGGGATACAGTGAGCGTTCATAAGAAGAAGGTCAAGCAGCAGATACTGGGGACAATAAAACTACAGAAAATCAGAGGGCAAAAATGACTCTCTACTGCCTTGGATAACCGCCATGTCATTTGAATGTCACTCAACAACCGCAGGATGACATTAAAGGGACAGTTCACCCAAAAACTTTCTCCCCTTTAAATTATTCCCAATGATCCTTTTTACCTGCTAGAGTGTATTAAATTGGTTGCAAGTAGCTCCTTTACTTATATTTCAGCATTTGAATTAGCTGATTTAGCTTGTGGTTTCCCAACCTATACTGAAAGTTTTGATACTGGCGTATACGTTATAGACAAGCCTAAGTAAACACAGCCAGCAGAAGAGATTAAACCCTCAGTGGGGGCATGATAGTTAAGTAATACAATGATAATTTTCCATTGTTCTCTCTATGTATTGAGTTTTGGTGTTCCAGACAAATATAAGATAAGGAAGCAAGTCTGTGTACATAAAAAAGATAACATAATGAGATCTGATATTACCTGAAGCTCAACCCATTGTAATAGGCTGTGGTCTCAAAGCACAAAACCAGCTACTTCATATACACAAATAAACCCGAAAATGCAATTTCTCAAATATTTTATACCCTGCAGTTGGTATAACAAGTCATTTAATATATTTATGGAAGAACAATTTTACAGTGTACTGTCCCTTTAAGTGACCTGCAAAAAGAATGTCAAATGGCAGCTGGGTTAAAGTGCAGGGTGAGGACGGTTCAAAACAGGCTCCTATGGGCAAAGCAAAGAAGAGCAAGGAAGAGGTTTGAAAATCACCATAAGGATTGGACCATAGAGGGCGGGAGTAAATTCATAGGGGGGTAGTTATCAAGCCGTCTACTTTACCTGCCTTCGCCGGTTCAATACGCCCGCCTAAGCTCGCCTACCATCGCCTCCGCGGACCTTCAAAATTTTGCCTAAGTTATCAAAAAAGATGTCAAAAAGCCGCACACCAAGTACGGGGCGATGAGCAGCGGACTGTGATAGTTATCACTCATCCGATCTCGCTGCTCTTCGGCTTTTTAGCAGCTTTATTGCTAGCCTGTCACTAAGCACCCACACTAACTACACTGTTCTACCCCCTATACCGGCGCCCCCGGAGCCCCCCGCAACTCTTATAAATGTATTAACCCCTAAACCACCGCTCCTGGACACCGCCGCCACCTACATTATACCTAGTACCCCCTATCCTGCCCCCCCCCTATACCGCCGCCCTCTATAATAAAGTTATTAACCCCTATCCTGCGGATCCCGGACCTTGCCGCAACTAAATAAATAGTTTAACCCCTAAACCTCCGCTCCCGGACCCCGCCGCAACCTATATTAAACTTATTAACCCCTAATCTGCCCCCCCTACACCGTCGCCACTTATAATAAATTTATTAACCCCTATCCTGCCCCCCCCCCTACACCGCCGCCACTGTAATAAAATTATCAACCCCCAAACCTAAGTCTAACACTAACCCTAACACCCCCCTAACTTAAATATTAATTAAATAAATCTAAATAATATTTCTCTTATTAACTAAATTAATCCTATTTAAAACTAAATACTTACCTTTAAAATAAACCCTAATATAGCTACAATATAAATAATAATTATATTGTAGCTATCTTAGGATTTATTTTTATTTTACAGGCATCTATCAATTTATTTTAACTAGGTACAATAGCTATTAAATAGTTATTAACTATTTAATAGCTACCTAGCTAAAATAAAGAGAAATTTACCTGTAAAATAAAAACTAACCTAAGTTACAATTACACCTAACACTACACTATACTTTAATAAATTATTCCTATTTAAAACTAAATACTTACCTGTAAAATAAACCCTAAGATAGCTACAATATAATTAATAATTACATTGTAGCTATTTTAGGATTTATATTTATTTTATAGGTAACTTTGTATTTATTTTAGCTAGTTAGAATAGTTATTAAATAGTTATTAACTATTTAATAACTACCTAGCTAAAAGAAATACAAATTACCTGTAAAATAAATCCTACCCTAAGTTACAATTAAACCTAACACTACACTATCATTAAATTAATTAAATAAATTAGCTACAAATGAAATAACTACAATTAAATACAATTAAATAAACTAACTAAAGTACAAAAAATAAAAAAAAGCTAAGTTACAAAAAATAAAAAAAATAAGTTACAAACATTTAAAAAATATTACAACAATTTTAAGCTACGTACACCTAATCTAAGCCCCCTAATAAAATAACAAAGCCCCCCAAAATAAAAAAAATGCCCTACCCTATTCTAAATTAAAAAGTTACCAGCTCTTTTACCTTACCAGCCCTTAAAAGGTCCTTTTGCGGGGCATGCCCCAAAGAATTCTGCTCTTTTGCCTGTAAAATAAAAATACAAATACAAATACAAATGTAATAATTACATTGTAGCTATTTTAGGATTTATATTTATTTTACAGGTAACTTTGTATTTATTTTAGCTAGTTAGAATAGTTATTAAATAGTTATTAACTATTTAATAACTACCTAGCTAAAAGAAATACAAAATTACCTGTAAAATAAATCCTAACCTAAGTTACATTTAAACCTAACACTACACTATCATTAAATTAATTAAATAAATTACCTACAAATAACTACAATTAAATACAATTAAATAAACTAACTAAAGTACAAAAAAATAAAAAAAACTAAGTTCCAAAAATTAAAAAGTTACAAACATTTTAAAAATATTATAACAATTTTAAGCTACTTACACCTAATCTAAGCCCCCTAATAAAATAACAAAGCCCCCCAAAATAAAAAAATGCTCTACCCTATTCTAAATTACAAAAGTTAACAGCTCTTTTACCAGCCCTTAAAAGGGCCTTTTGCGGGGCATGCCCCTAAGTAAACAGCTCTTTTGCCTTTAAAAAAAAATACAACCCCCCCAACATTCAAACCCACCACCCACATACCCCTAATCTAACCCAAACCCCCCTTAAATAAACCTAACACTACCCCCCTGAAGATCATCCTACCTTGAGTCGTCTTCAGCCAGCTGACCACCAATGGAACCGAAGAGGAGATCCGGAGCGGCAGAAGTCATCATCCAAGGTTCGCTGAAGAAGTCTTCCATCCGATGAAGTCATCATCCAGGTGGCGCTGAAGAGGTCTTCCAACCGGGCGATGTCATCTTCCAAGCGGCATCTTCAATCTTCTTTCTTCCGGATCCATCTTCATCCTGCCGACGCGGAACATCCTTCTTCCCCGACGGCCGATGACTGAATAAAGGTTCCTTTAAGGGACGTCATCCAAGATGGCGTCCCTTCAATTACGATTGGCTGATAGGATTCAGCCAATCAGATTGAGCTTGCATTCTATTGGCTGTTCCGATCAGCCAATAGAATGCGATCTCAATCTGATTGGCTCATTGGATCAGCCAATCGGATTGAACTTCAATCTGATTGGCTGATTCAATCAGCCAATCAGATTTTTCCTACCTTAATTCCGATTGGCTGATAGAATCCTATCAGCCAATCGGAATTGAAGGGACGCCATATATAAAATACACATATGATTCATATAAAACACTCATGATTCACATCATATATTAATGCAAATGTACACATATGTGTGTAAGATGACATTTACAAGATTACATTTTTTTACACATATATATACTTTTTTGTATGGAAATGATTTTTTTTGCACTTGCACTTTATTACACTTGCATTGTACTTACTTTTGTGGTATAGAAATTTTTTGCACAAGTCACTTGAATTTTTTGCTATCTATTAGTTTTACCATTATAGTGCTATCTGTGTATAGGATTGGTTAGATTTTCAAATATAATTTCGTTGTCTCTGTTTTCCTACTTTGTACAATGACAATAAAACGAATCTAATCTAATCTAATCTAATATTGGATGACGTTCCTTAAAGGAACCTTCATTCAGTCGTTGGACGTCGGGGAAGAAGGATGTTCCGCGTTGGCGGGATGAAGATGGATCCGGAAGAAAGAAGATTGAAGATGCCGCTTGGAAGATGACATCGCCCGGTTGGAAGACCTCTTCAGCGCCGCCTGGATTATGACTTCATCGGATGGAAGACTTCTTCAGCGCCCCTTGGATGATGACTTCTGCCGCTCCGGATCTCCTCCTCAGTTCCATCGGTGGTCGGCTGGCTGAAGACGACTCAAGGTAGGGTGATCTTCAGGGGGGTAGTGTTAGGTTTATTTAAGGGGGGTTTGGGTTAGATTAGGGGTATGTGGGTGGTGGGTTTTAATGTTGGGGGTTGTATTTTTATTTTACAGGCAAAAGAGCAGAATTCTTTGGGGTATGCCCCGCAAAAGGCCCTTTTAAGGGCTGGTAAGGTAAAAGAGCTGGTAACTTTTTAATTTAGAATAGGGTAGGGCAGTTTTTTATTTTGGGGGGCTTTGTAATTTTATTAGGGGGCTTAGATTAGGTAAGTAGCTTAAAATTGTTGTAATATTTTTTAAATGTTTGTAACTTATTTTTTTTATGTTTAGTAACTTAGCTTTTTTTATTTTTTGTACTTTAGTTAGTTTATTTAATTGTATTTAATTGTAGTTATTTGTAGCTAATTTATTTAATTAATTTAATGATAGTGTAGTGTTAGGTTTAATTGTAACTTAGGTTAGGATTTATTTTACAGGTAATTTTTTATTTCTTTTAGGTAGGTAGTTATTAAATAGTTAATAACTATTTAATAACTATTCTAACTAGCTAAAATAAATACAAAGTTACCTGTAAAATAAATATAAATCCTAAAATAGCTACAATGTAATTATTAATTATATTGTAGCTATCTTAGGGTTTATTTTACAGGTAAGTATTTAGTTTTAAATAGGAATAATTTATTAAAGTATAGTGTAGTGTTAGGTGTAATTGTAACTTAGGTTAGTTTTTATTTTACAGGTAAATTTCTCTTTATTTTAGCTAGGTAGCTATTAAATAGTTAATAACTATTTAATAGCTATTGTACCTAGTTAAAATAAATTGAAAGATGCCTGTAAAATAAAAATAAATCCTAAGATACCTACAATATAATTATTATTTATATTGTAGCTATATTAGGGTTTATTTTAAAGGTAAGTATTTAGTTTTAAATAGGATTAATTTAGTTAATAAGAGAAATATTATTTAGATTTATTTAATTAATATTTAAGTTAGGGGGGTGTTAGGTTTAGTGTTAGACTTAGGTTTAGGGGTTAATAATTTTATTACAGTGGCGGCGGTGTAGGGGGGGCAGGATAGGGGTTAATAAATTTATTATAGGTGAAATTTTGAAGGTCCACGGCGCCGATGGTAGGCGAGCTTAGGCAGGCGTATTGAACCGGCGAAGGCAGGTAAAGTAGACGGCTTGATAACTACCCCCCATAGGATGCACTTTAACCATTTTTTTCTCTTTCATCAAATGTCTAGTTTTAGCTCCAACAGATATGTAGCAGGTCATAGCTTAAATGTGCAGATATAGAATGCGCTTTAACCATTTTTTGTCTCTTTCATCAAATGTCTAGTTTTAGCTCAAAACAGATATGTAGCAGGTCATAGCCTTGACAATACTTTTAAAGGGACGGTGTAGCTCTTTAAACATAACGTAGACGACTGTTTAGCAGTTAGCTGATTTTAGAGTCTTTCAAAGTCACTAGCAGAGCAATTAAAGTTTATTACATAGACATTTTAGTTAGGTTATGTAAACGTTTTACTCTTATTTAAATCACATGGAGATTATGCAATTTTCGTATTCACAAATGAATTGTATCATTTTCTTCTTTTTTTAAATGTATTATCTCGTTTATCAGATATTTGTAATATTGACATTTTGTAATGTTCATTATTTAAAGGTGATTCGGGTTACATGAGCCGTAATTGGCTCATTAAGCCATTATGTAACCCAGCTGACGAGGCACAGGTGTGCTACAATCGGGCGCACAAGCGGACTAGGGCTGTAGCGGAAAGCATTTTTGGGCTCCTCAAAATGCACTTTAGATGCCTGGACAGGTCTGGAGGAGCCCTCCAACACAGCCCTAGTAAGGTGGCGAAGATCATAATAGCCTGCAGCATCCTTCATAACATAGCTCGGCAGGGTGGGATTCTGCAGGACGTCCAGGTTCCCCTCGCCCTCCAATGAGATAAGGAGGATGACAAAGTTGTAGAGGAGCCATTCCGGGATAAGGGGGGTCAATGTCACAGACAACATCATCAACCGCCACTATAGATGGTAAATACTATAAGTTATATAGAAGCATTGTGAACATGTGAAACTTTAACTAAAATGAAAGTAGAATCATGAGAACATGTTAGGACTGTTTAAGAATTGACTATATCAAAATCTAAAATATATTTTTTTTTATCATAGGTAATTTATACTTCATATGTCTCTGTCATTGGCTCCTGTGATGACTTTGCCACCTGATTTTTAAAGACAACATCAGATGGTAAGTATACACAATGTATGGGTCAAAACTGGGAGTGCGGGGGTTGGCCCCTGATCCATCATATGGCACACAATTCGTTTACACGTCTTCACCAGTTTAGACATTATTAGATTTTTGATATTCTGAAATGGATTAATGTGACAGATAGCAGATAAAGGGATACTCTGAAGCAAATAGAATTGACAGTCATACATAAGTCATAAATCAGAGGTTGAGTATGCAAAATTTATGTGACTTCACACTTGATTGTTAGAACATATCACAAAAAAATGCTACATACCCTTAGTTAACTAATGCTATAAACATTTAAGGAAATTTGTAGTGTTAGGGGAGGGATGCAGAACTATGTACCATTTTATTAGACATTTGATTTACACTTTATTTTCGATTAGGGAAATTGACTTCATCTACAGACTGAAAGTGAAGAATACCAATGTGATCATGTCTGTGGCATTGTCTTTCAACTGTGCTGACTTCTACAACATATAAAGACACCTTCACATGGTAAGTGTACACAATGAGGCCCATTTATCAAGCTCCGAACGGAGCTTGAGGGCCCGTGTTTCTGGCGATTCTTCAGACTTGCCAGAAACAGCAGTTATGAAGCAGCGGTCTAAAGACCGCTGCTCCATAACCCTGTCCACCTGCTCTGATGAGGCAGACAGAGATTGCCACAATTCAACCCGATCGAGTACGATCAGGTTGATTGACACCTCTCTGCTGGCGGCCCATTGACCGCGATTCAGGGGGCGGCGTTGCAACAGCAGCTCTTGTGGGCTGCTGGTGCAAAGCTGAATACGGAGAGTGTATTGCTCTCCGCATTCACCGAGGTCTTGCGGACCTGATCCAAACTGTCGGATCAGGTCTGCAAGACCTTTGATAAATAGGCCTCAATGTCTGAAACAAGACTGGGGGGATGCAGGATACATACTATGGGAAACACTTATGTTTACTATTTTCTTTTAAATGTTATTTCACTATCCTCTATTTGGAAAGTGATGAATATGACACATAATGAAGATAAACTGATATTTTCTATAGAATCAACATTTAAAGACCATACATCCAGGTTAGTTTGCACAATGCATGCTATTAAGAATCATAGGAGGAATAATGGGGCAATTATTGATTAATATATAGAATGTGTCTAACAATTAGTCTGCCCAATATCTTATTTTTATATAATTTATTTCATATACATTCCCACTACTTTGTGCTAGAGAGGACACAGATTGTGACCGATCACACAGATAAAGGGTTACATTTCATATGAAATCATTTCATAGGACAGATTTAGGTATTTTACTTTTTGAAGGGACATGAAATATTACATTCAAAAATAGGATATTAGGTATTTGTCTCATTTTAAATGTTAATATGTAAGTTAACTTTTGATTACACAATTTAATGTGATTAATTTCAAACTATGTATATACAGATATCCAGTCTGAACCTGCCTTTAATATCAGAACAAACCCTAAAGTTTAGAGCATAGATAGAAGATGACTTTAGAATTGTTATACTTAAAGATTTTTTATTTTGTAATGTGTTATGAAATAACATAATTGTTTTCATATTATAATAAAAAAAATTCTTTCAGAATTTTAAGTTTGCTGAATTCACAAAAAAAATTTTTTTTATTTTTTTTAACCCCTTAAGGACAAAGTCATTTTTCAATTTCTTACCCTTAAGGACCAGGACTATTTTTACATTTCTACGGTGTTTGTGTTTAGCTGTAATTTTTCTCTTACTCATTTACTGTACTCACACATATTATATACCGTTTTTCTCGCCATTAAATGGACTTTTTAAAGATACCATTATTTTCATCATATCTTATAATTTACTATAAACAAAAATTATAAAATATGATGAAAAAATGGGAAAAAACACACTTTTTCTAACTTGACCCCCAAAATCTGTTACTCATCTACAACCACCAAAAACACCCATGCTAAATAGTTTCTAAATTTTGTCCTGAGTTTAGAAATACTCAATGTTTACATGTTCTTTCCTTTTTTGCAAGTTATAGGGCAATAAATACAAGTAGCACTTTGCTGTTTCCAAACCATTTTTTTTTTCAAAATTAGTGAAAGTTACGTTGAATCCCTGAATATCCCTTTATATGTATATAATTTTTTTAGTGGATAATCCAAAGTATTGATCTAGGCCCAATTTAGTATATTTCACGCCACCATTTCACCGCCAAATAAAAGATATCGCTAACTTTTTCACAAACTTTTTCACAAACTTTAGGTTTCTCACTGAAATTAATTACAAAAAGCTTGTGCAATTATGGCACAAATGGTTGTAAATGCTTCTCTGGGATTCCCTTTCTTCAGAAATAGTAGACATATATGGCTTTGACATTGCTTTTTGGTAATTAGAAGGCCGCTAAATGCCGCTGCGCACCACACTTGTATTATGACCAGCAGTGAAGGGGTTAATTAGGTAGCTTGTAGGGTTAATTTTAACTTTACTGTAGTGTAGTAGACAGCCCAAAGTATTGATTTTGGCCCATTTTGGTATATTTCATGCTACCATTTCACCTCCAAATGCGATCAAATAAAAAACCTTTTCACTAACTTTAGCTTTCTCACTGAAATTATTTACAATTAGCTTGTGCAATTATGGCACAAATGGTTGTACATGATTCTCTGGGATCCCCTTTGTTTATAAATAGCATATATATATATGGCTTTGTTGTTGCTTTTTATAATTAGAAGGTAGCTAAATGTCGCTGCGTACCATACTTGTATTATGCCCAGCAGTGAAGGGATTAATTAGGTAGCTTGTAGGGAGCTTGTAGGGTTGATTTTAGCTTTAGTGTAGAGATCAGTTTCCCACCTGACACATCCCACCCCCTGATCCCTCCCTGACCCCTCACAAACAGCTCTATTCCCTCCCCCATCCCACAATTGTCACCGCCATCTCAAGTACTGGCAGAAAGTCTGCCAGTACTTAAATTAAAGCCTTTTTTTTAAGCATTTTTCTAAAGTAAATAAAAAGTTTCCCCTCCCCATCCGAGATCACACACCCAACAACATTTCCCCTCTCCCTCCCTCTCTCTCACCGATCGGACCGTGGTTGTGTGTGCATGCACCCGCCCCCCCTCACGAGCTCCCGCCCACCTTCCCGGAACAGTGGCCGGTGTTGTCTCCGGAACTAGTCCAGCGATGGGCCGCCCACCCGCCTCCCTGCAGCTGCTCCCACCCACCAACGATTGGCATATCGATATTGAGGCAATATTGAGGCATCACGGCAATACCTTGAAAGCAGCTGGAAGCGATCAGGATCGCTTTCAGCCACTTTAAACTCCTAATGACATACAGGGTATGTCGTTGGTCTTTTAAGACCAGTTTGTGAATGACGTACCCTGTACGACCTGTGTCGTTAAGGGGTTAAACAAAATAAATATATTTACATGCTATATATTATTTTATTTATTTAAAAAAAATATTTTAAAATCAGGAGATATATATATATATATATATATATATATATACACACACACATATATACATATACACATCCTTCTAATATTATGACATGGAGAGAAAAGAATAGTCCCATGACTGTTTGTTAAATGATCTATTTTTCAAGCACAAGCACAAAGTGAGGGTGGAGTTAGATACAGCCATATAATGATTTTTCTTTGTGGTTTAGAGATGTACAAATCATAAAATGTTAATTAATGGTTAATGATGAGTCTAGACAGTATAATTTAGAATTTAAAATAATATCTGTACATATTATTATATGTTGACTACATAATAACTTCTGTTATGTCACTTTTAATAAATGTGTAGGGTGAACTTGCTAGATTAAAGTGACAGTCTAGCTTAATGTTCTATTTCCATTCTAATATCTATCATGCACGTTTTTAGTAAAGTTTAATATATTCTTAAAAAAAATATAGCTTAGTTATTATGGTCTCGTTAGTTACAAGATCACATAGGTAGATTAAATTATTTTAAAATAAAACTTGATAGCTAAGTTTATTGTCAATTTTAGACAGAGCTAGTTATTGTATGCCATATTGATTAATTTTTACTCTAGTGGAGTCATTTAAAGGGACAGTTAACTCGTATTTGTTTCAAATTCAATTTGTTCACAATTATACACTTTAACTGCTGGAGTGTTAAAAATAGTTTACAAGTATAATAAATATTCTGAAGGTTTTTGGCCTTAAGGCCAAGCTGTGTAAACACAGCCGTCATAACAAATTACACTCCCAGTGGGGCATACAAGGGATAAGGTAATACAATGTTTAATTGAATTTTTTGTTTATTGGTTTACACATAGATATAAGATAAAGAAGCATGTATATGTACACAATATAAAAAAAGTTAGGAGATAGGATGATATCGACAAGCTACAAACATTTTATTTGGTCGTGGCTTCAAATCACTAAATACATTTTCATATACAAACCGTCAAAATAGAATTTCATACATTAGATACTCTGCTGCTAATTAAATAATAAGGAATAGTAAACACATTAAGTGAACCAAATATTATAGTATACTGTCCCTTTAGGAGTCTGCACTGATTCATTAAAAAGCTCCATCAAAGGATAGAGATAAGTGGCAAGTTTACATCGGCTTACATACAAGGTCCTCACACAGGTCAAATGTATATTCATATAACATGGTCGAGTATGCCAAATGGTGGAATGGGTATTAAAGTAAATATCTATTTTATGTTGACTGTCCCTTTAAATGTATATAACTTTTCACGGGGTATACACTCATCTATTTAAATGAATTATTATATTTAGACATTACTGCAACTAAATGATTTTTAAAAAGCATTAGCATTGCATATTTACTATTAGATTAGTGTGTATTACATGCATTCATCAATGATAAGAGCAGTATTGTAAAAGTAAATATGTCAACTATTTAGTTGTTGTTAATCACTTGTGATGGCTATTTACTTTGTAGTGAAAGGAAAATGCAACCCAAAGTTAATCTTCCATGATTCCGACAAAGCATATTTTATTTAAAAATAACATTTTAATAAGATAATCACATATGGTTCATTCTCTTGTTAGCCTAAGTTTAAAAAAAGATATACATCGGCTTATGAGCAGCAAAGCATTACTGGCGGATATGTGCTTATTTGTGGGTGGGCAACAATGCATAGTTGAAATGGTTAGCCATATGTCTTCAGATACTTCACAGTATTGCATATCTGCTCCTTAACAATAAATACACCATCAGAATGAAATTAAAAAAATATTTTTATGTGAATATTTCATGTGAATACATGCTCTATTTTATTCTTTTGAAAATAAGGAACAAAAGTTTATTTTATATATAAAAAAAATGTTCCTTTATTTTCTCAAAGTAACGTCCATTATAAATACGAATAACGCATTTCATCATTATTGAAATATAGCGTGGTAAACGTATCTTTCAACACGAGATTCGCATTTATGAAAAGTCAAATATAATTTCACATCACTTAGCACACAATCAATGTGCATTGTTGGGATTGTAAATACATTTAAAAAAGAAGCATTGTCAATGAGTCGCGATATTCATTTAAGAACCAAGGAATACATACAATATTAACATTCTGGATTAGAAAATATTATAACATATTTTGTAAAAACTTGAACAATGTTACACATCTATTGATCAATATTAAACTTTGAATTGTTTCATAAACATTTAATGATGTGTCTGGATTATATTTAATATCATGATAAAAAATAAAATATAGTTCAAATGTCAACAAAATAGATTACAATTTTACAGATTACGAATATTATGTATGCGTCACATACATTACATTTCCAGCAATTCCAAATAAAAGTCTACATGCTAAATGTAGTAACAGCACCCCTAGGAGGTATGTGTATGGAAGTTCCAAAAATATGAATCCATGAACCATTAAGTAACAGCCAATCAGAGTTAATTACACAAACATGACTTGAGTCAGTATGGCCTCACAGACATGCTAACAAAATTACAGTATTTTATCCAATCAGATGTACAGATACCCTGTCCCATGGTGTAGCACATGTTTACTTCCCCATATAAAAATCCATTACACATAGCCATTTTTGTCAGTTCTCTAATGCCTGCAGTTTGTCAGGATGTCTACTCCCAGGTTCACCAGAGAGGAAAGTTCTGCACTGGTGCACACAGTCGAGGAGTTTTATCCGCAGCTTTATGAGGCTGAGAGGAGGTCGATGTCTGGGCCGGTCAAAGAGGCCATCTGGGCATCTGTCGCCCTCTCTGTCAATGGGGTTACAGACGTCCAGAGGACCCCCGAGAAAATGCTCTGGAGATTCGAGGATATGAGGTTGCGGCTGCGGAATAAAGTCTGCCTCATGAGGTAGTGGACTCATGCCCGTTGGAGCAGTGCGAATCCGGGCCCATCCCCATGGAAACTTGCCCTTATGCGCCCTTCTCAATCTCCGTTTCAAATAGGAATAATGCTATTTTTTGCGCAAAATAACGAATATGCGTCACAGAGTTAAAATGGAAGTGCGCATCTATGAAATCCCTATCCTCCGCCATTTTATACATTGAATATCGTTTAATATAAATATTTGAAATATTTTTTATCATTAAATATTTACAATGATCATATTTGAATTTCGTGATACACACAAATGTTAAGATATGTGAAAGATTTCTAAAATATACTCATCACACTACTAGATCAAAATAAATTCATAATCACGGATGCGCAATTACGCTTTTAATTATTGCGCAATTCTCATGGAAGATATAATTGTGCAGAGATATGAACATGGATTTGCTGTTACAATGGCATTACTTTAGACATGTTGGTCAAATGTATACATTAATTTGTATAAATGTTAAGATTACAGTATCATGAGTTTTAATATTATAAATAAAGTGATCTATACTATCAATATACATTTTTAAATGAAAGATCAATGTATAACAATTGATGACAATGCAAGACTACATAATATGACTCAAAGGGACAGTCAACAACATAAAAGCTTTAAAATAAACATACATGATCTCTTTATTTATAAATACAATTTTTTTAGAAATGAACTCACATGAAAAATTAAAATATGTTTTATTTTGTCAAATTCAAAAACAATGTATAATTGTTGTATGATTGTACATGTCAAAGTTATGATTTGTATTAATGATATCCAATCCTGATTTAATATTTTACAGATATGGATGTTGGTGCTGGACCCTTAATGATTCAGAGATCGAATTCCAATGTAATCAAAATCTGAATTGAATTATATTCGAAGATATTCCTTAGAATCTTGCTATCTATAGTTGAATGTAATCTTAAGGTCTGGCACATTTTGGATTCAGCACCTGTGTAGTGCTCGACAGTTGGTGGCTACATTTAGACAACAATAAAAAATATTTACACAGGTGCTGAATATCAAAATAAAATCTCATATGCTTAGATATTTTATTCTTATAATTAAGATAGAAGGATAATTAAATATTCATTATGATAGGAGAAAATTATATATTAGATTGAAATTGCATGCTCTATCTGATTCATTACATTAACATATGCAATAGACAATTCCTTTAGGGACAGTCTCAAATATTGATATTGTATTTATCTAAAGATACAAAATATCTTTCTTACCTATTACACTGTTTTGATGAAAAAATACTGTGATTTAAATAATATCTTTCCCTCTCGGATTACCTTTATATATAAGCATATTCTAATAGCACCATGATGACATATTTTTTAATATATGTTATGTCTTGCATTGTGATCAATATGTGTTGTTATTGCAAAAAGAACAAAAGTGATGGCACTATTAATATATGAATAGGTTAGGATGGGCCTATAATGATACAAAATTGGCCTTATACAAAATGTAGATGCCCCCAAGGTGCTGTGTATTAGTAAACACTTTTACTAATACAACTAAAGGAATCTGCAAAAAACATACACATATAGCACTCTTATCCCACATGAAATGTAATAAGTATAGGATGGTGTGCATCAACAAAAGAAGATAAAAAATTAAACTTTAATAGGTATAATTAAAAATGGGTGCTTTAAAACCAACTAGAGAAATATAGGGCTGATCAACAATTATGTCCTGGGTACATGTTACACCAGGATTTAAGTACTATGCAATAATATGGGTCACTATAGTAATGGGGTAACCCACTAGGAGACCTATAATGTCATTGGTTCCTGTAGGTTAATATTGCAGCTAGGAGATATGTTGACATCTGGCAAGAGAAATTCCCAAATTATGTTGGTGTTTGGTGCAAACAGTATAGGATGTTAGAACATACGTATATTCCACTTTACAGTTATTGGCAAAAATTGCTTGTGACCCTTGTAGCATGAAAATAGATTAATCTAATGGTACAGTAACTTAAAGCAGTTGTATGTTTTGGACTATATTAGATAGATTATCCTAAAAGTCCTTTGTAGGGTAACAAAATAAAGATTAAAGATTGCTCTAGGTATTATCTGTAAGGTAAAAGAGCAGTCTGTGTACAGAATATACAAAAGCCTAATCTATTACCAGTATTATACAGATATTGGCAAAAGCTCTATATGTTGAACTCCAGTCAAAAGAACAGGGTCTATTTTATAGTAAAAGAACAACAGCCTGATGGTCTACGTTTCATTGAATAAACAAGTCAATGTAATATACTGGCATGTCCTCTACTAAATAGATGAGGAATCGCTTGGTCCCGCATGTAGCATCTATTGTAACGAGGTAAACATAATAGTAATTGCAGAGAGTATACTCTGCCTCTATAGTCCGCTTTGTATCCTAGGCACTCTAAATTAAACTATATGTTCCCCAGCAGCTGTTCTAGATATTTGTATAACTACTTTACATTTCAATAGAGCAAACACATTGAACCAATACCAGCAATATTGCTTATAGTACTACTGATACTCGGAGTAAAAGGTATATTGTAATATTGTTGCTTAGAAAAATAACGCCTCATGCTTTGCAATGCGATGATTCAGTAGTGATGTATCCGCATATAGCTGGAAACTTAGTATCAGATTTTTTTTCAATTGTTTCTTATACTTCTGTATAGTCACTGTAGTATGTGGCTGTATGAATAATAATTTACCAAAATTGTTTACTTTGTGTCCTAGACACGTTGTATAAATGTATATATTATATCTAAGTTCCACAGCGATTATGCTTATTATTAGTTGGACTGCTTTCAGTTTACTGCCTGATAAATACTCTTGCTGGCGCTAAGCAACTCCTCTCTCCTAGTGGTTTACCCCATTACTATACTGACCCATATTATTGCATAGTACTTAAACCCTGGTATAACATGTACTCAGGACATAATTGTTGATCAGCCCTATATTTCTCTAGTTGGTTTTAAAGCACCGATTTTTAATTATACCTATTAAAGTTTAATTTTGTTTCTTTTTTTTGTTGATGTACACCATCCTATACTTATTACATTTCATGTGGGATAAGAGTGCTATATGTGTATCTTTTTGCAACTTCCTTAAGTTGTATTGGTAAAAAAAATCAATATGTGTTGTGTCAGAAACCAGATTACTGTACATTGCACAAACTTATCTATATGTACCACATATATTATGCTCTAGTTGTCAACAGTTGTTATTCAAAGTGTTAATTGTCTGTCTGGATTTATTTTGAAACAGGGACCATTAGATATTTTCAGATTTTCAATAGATGAATATGATAGGAATTGGATGTCTAATCTTTTAAGAAATAGTACATTCTAATCTTTTAAGAAATAGTACATCGGTGAAAGACATCATTTTCTTTCAACTCACCTTGATGAACTAATTAATAGAATTTTCATATTAGTGGTCTACTCTTCACATTTGGAAAGATATTATTATAGTTTAGAATACATTTTATTCATGCCAAATATGTTTCTTAAAGCAGATGTACAAATTGTGTTACATAAGTTTTTATTTACATCATTAATAGTTGAAATTAATGTGACAAGCCCGGAGGGATCCATCACCAATCCAGACCTGCCTTTTCAGGATGATGATAAGTCCATTTACTCATTCATACGTCATGAAAGGTGTATTAACAAATATTTTTCAGATCATGATTATGATAGAGCCTTCCATTTGAATAAACCTTATAATGTATTCCTCTAATTATAATTATTGTTTGGTTTAATATTAAAATCTCAAAGCTTCTTAGTCTACACATTTGTGCTTCAGAACATGGATAGCACATGGTGATGTTTTGTATAAATGTAGACAACAATTATCAAGCATTACACGCATAGTAAGCATTAAATGTTCTGTGTACTATGCTTTTTTTCATGATATACAAAATTCATACAATTACATTTAATTCTAAATCATCGAGAAATATATAATTGATTTCAATTGCATGCTGCTTCATATAAGTTATGAAATGCATTACTTTTGTTCAGTATCTCTTTAATGCAACATTGATGTGTTTCCTTAAACACCAGTATCGCATGTTTTAAGATTTTATTTTAACGTGTACACAACATATTATGCTTTACTGATCTGGATGTTATATGTGTGATGGGGGAGAAGGATGTTCCTTTGGAGTCTGATGGTAAGTCAAATATATCTAACAACATGTATATAACATGTATTTGTTCAAAATTATAATTTGGAATCCAAAGAAAGTCTATAGCTTGGTCCTGTTCAAAAACATTATCCCATTAAGTTTCCAATACACTACTGCCCCCCTTTCTATAGCATGCAGCATGAGCATAGAAATTAAGAATATATTTAATTATTATGTATAAATTGTCATGAATGACATCATGATATCACATGACATCATGATATCACATGCATATTACATCCAATCACACAATAATAATCTTATAATTGTATAGACAATCATTGCTAATCATCTGAGTGCCAAGATGCAGACCATCCCGTTATGTCATCATTGTTCTGAGCTTATCAGCCATTTCTAAGTATAAATAGAACATAAACATGTTGATATCCTACAATTTAGTTTCATGATGTATGATCTGTCAAGGGATTTTAACATGATTTATGTTTAGACTGTTTATTTCACTCAGACAAACATTAATATTCTTCTAACCTAAACAGTTCAATTATGAATGTGTCTATTAATATTGTGATTACATACATTTAATCCTAATGTAAAAGATAGATTTATAAAACATACTCTGAAAAAGTAATGTCAAATACCATTGTATTCTAAATTGTTAATGTGAAAGGTAGTATCTACTGTGTATTTATTTTGAATAGTAATTGATTGAACCATTAAGATTTTTAAAATTATATTTAAGATTACCAAAGCAATCATCTTAATCTATTTTGATATCAGTGATTACCTTTTTTCAAAGCCTATGTGGAGTGGCCATTTATATTAATTCATATTACACACTCCCATATTATCCAATTGGTGGACTCTCCAAAGTCAATCCACAGGCATGTGTCTAAAAGAACGGTATGTTGTTCACATGTAATAATGCACTCGAGATGTGATCCAATGACAAGTACATCACATTAGAGACGGACCTCTATGTCTTTTCAATTTCAAATGCATCCATGTGTACTGATATATATTATCAAAAAGACAAATGTCATATTGTAAAATCATAAAGATTAGCACATAATGTTGACTTTGAAACATGCTTTTAAATGTATTTATCAAATGTTCCATAACAAATACCAGTGAGAAAGCAGAGTTTCAAGAATCAATTAAAAAAGATTCAAAATTAGACTTGATTCAAATCAATTAATACCGTTAAACATAGTCATTATTGTGACTTTTGTACTAAATATTGTGAAGCATCAAAATGTACAGATTTTAAATGATGCTGAATATTAATGTTATGTTTAAATAGATTTTTTTTCAAATAATATATGTATTTAAACAATTGTATTATATTTTTCAGATGGACCTTCCACTTCTGGGCATCACCCTGCCCCAACTTCCCAAACCCCCCCCGACCCCCCTCGCCACTCTTCCTGTCATTCCTGTCCTGTCCTGCCCCTTCCCAAACCCACTCCCCTGCCCCCCACCTTGCCGCTGTTCCTGTCTTGTCTGTCCTGCTTTACCTGCCCAAGTCCATCCACCCCACCCTCCCAACCTGAGCAGGCCCCATGGGATCAGGACCCCATGAACCACCTCCCTCACCTGAGCAGGCCCCAGCTTCCCCACCTGCACAGGTCACCCCACCTCGCTATATCCCACCTCCCCAAGCACACCTTTTCCCTGATCTCCACCTTCCTTGTCCTGGGTTTCCTGTGCTCCTTCCCAGCCACCAATGTAAGTATCATTACAAATCAACATTAGAACATACATTCTTAAAGGGACATTGTACTGATCTAATTATAAATGAATGTTTTTTGAATATAAAATGTTATTCATAACGATTTTCTTTATTTTATGAATGGAAATGTTTAATGTTTACATTCTTTTAAATTATCATCCTCATTTTTTATGATCTAAATGATATTGGCTAGATGTTGGATATCAATTTTGTAAATATGCTTATTTATGTTTTAATTTTAATCACAGCCCCTTTCCCTGTGTGTCATAAACCAAATAAATAATGATTTGTCATTAGGGATTTTATTTTATTTCATATCTTAATGGTTTATCTATGAAGAACATATTTCATGTTTAATTATTCTTCTATATAGCATATATTTTTTTCAAATCCTGATTTGTATTTAAATTAGTACAATGTCCCTTTGTTATATTTTGATTCTGTTCTGTAATTAATATTAATTTTGAATTAATAATTTTATTTTAGGTTGTGACTCAGCATGGTTGACACTAGAGGCTCTAGCGTGATTGGGGCGAACCATGCAGGGTTGCCATCAGTTGCCGGCATGGATGCAGAACTCCATAGTTCTGCAGCTGCGGCTTAATCGCCTCATGCTAACGCACATCATCCGTATGGATGCAAGGCATTAAGCCGCAGCTGCAGAACCTCAGGCCGAGGAAGGTGAAGTTGATGCTCCAGGAAGTGGAGGGTCCGGAGATGACCCAAGGCAGCAGGAAAAACTCCTCCGTCCCTATAATATGTTTGTTTTGTTGCCCGTTGGCAGTTTTTTTTGTTATGTTTATTGTTGTGCCTGTTGCACTTTGTTTGCCTTTGTCAGATGTTCCCAAATGGGCTATGTTGGGCTTTGTTTACCCTTGTCAACTCCCTGAAAGGACTGTGATGCACTATGTCACCTTGTCAGATGGCTCCTAAGGAGCTATGTTGGGCTTTGCTTACCCTTTTCAACTCCCTGAAAGGATTGAGATGCACTATGTCACCTTGTCAGATGGCTCCAAAGGGGCTATGTTGGGCTTTGTTTACCCTTGTCAACTCCCTGAAAGGACTGTAAAGCACTATGTCACCTTGTCAGATGGCTCCAAATGGTTTATGTTGGGCTTTGTTAACCCTTGTCAACTCCCTCCAAGGACTGTGATGCACTATGTCACATTGTCAGATGGCTCCAAAGGGGCTGTGTTATCATTCTGACTTATTTGTCCTATTATCTTATTTATTTATGTTGTATGACCTTCATAAATCATATTTATCATAATAAAAAGAATAATGTCATTAAAATGTTATATTTCTTCTTTATTTATTAATGTCATTTCTAATAAAAGTCCTTTTAAGTTCATAATCCTTAAGTAATGCTGACAACAGTTCTTAATTTATGGATATGCATTCATAATGTACTTTTTAATATTTTTGCTTTGAAAATCAACATACACATAAAATATATTTTTTTTAACAGACTATTATCTGAATGTTGGCAGCACATATATTCCAATTTTCATCTTACATCTTATTGTAGTAGTATAACATAAGAAATCACTGTGTGTAATGCACACATTTTAGATGATTAATCTCTTTAATTATTTTTTATTATATTTAACTGTCAAACGATATATTGCTATAGGTAACATATAATGTATAAACAATACACATTTTCGTGATGTATATAGTAGCATTATTTATATGTTAAACCCTGATGCTTCCTAAATATTTCCTAATCTTACTATTCTAATGAAATATATATTTATTAACAATGGATTATATTTCACATATCACAGTATTATGTTATCTAGCGTTACATTATGTGAAGCTGTGCATTATATAAAACAAACACGCTTGCTAGTTAACAATATAGCACATGCTAGTTTTTGAAATAGAAATACATTTGTTATTGACATGCAAAGGTGTAAATTTCGTCATTTGATTGGATTACGTTGTTCCACGATATTGGATGCGCCATGTTGCGTAAGACGTCACATGCAAAGGTGTAAAATCCGTCATTTGATTGGATTACATTGTTCCATGATATTGGATGCGCCATGTTGCGTAAGACGTCTGTAATGCTCGTGGGATACTCCTCTATCAGACCAAACTCGGCCAGTAGTCTTGTTATCCCAGCGTCGAGCCAGAATGATTGGGAATATCCCAGAGCAGAGAAAGTTAGCAAGAAGAGGAAGGCGTCACTCACCACAAGCAGGACAGTCCCCAGCGGTAACAACAGAACAGTCCAAGGATGAACCACTAAAATGCTCAGGCAGGCAGGGTTTGGCAACAGCAAAGCAGTCCAAGGATAAACCACTAGAATAGTCAGGCAGGCAGGGTTTGGCAACAGCAAAGCAGTCCAAGGATACACCACTAGAATGGTCAGGCAGGTATTGTTTGGCAACAGCAAAGCAGTCCAGCAGATTGAGGGTTAAGGCAGGTAGAGTAGTCAGACAGGCAGATTCAGCAACAGTAATCAATCCAGCAGTTAAGGGTTAAGGCATGTAGAGTAGTCAGAAATGCAGGTTCAGCAACAGTTATCAATCAGCAGTTTAATGGTTAAGGCAGGAGTATAGTCAGGCAGGCAGGCTCAGCAACGGTAATCAATCCAGCAGTTTAATGGTTAAGGCAGGTAGAGTAGTCAGACAGGCAGGTTCAGCAACAGTAATCAATCAGCAGTTTAAGGGTTAAGGCAGCAGAGTAGTCAGACAGGCAGGTTCAGTAACGGTATTTAGGAACTTAGAAAGAACAATCTGTCATACCTAGGAGTACACAAAGTAACAGCTATACTTGGGCAGTGACAGATCGTTTTTGTAAAGTTTAAAAAGGCACAGGATTCGCGCCACTGAGGTCTGACCGGCATCAGGAGCGTGCAGCGATGGTTTCAGCACTGCAAACATCTGAGCCAACACTGCCCCTGGCAATGAGCAGGGAAGGAGACGTTGCACCCCTAGCAACGGCTAGAGCAGCGCGGCGTGACAACATTACATGCAAAGGTGTAAAATCCGTCATTTGATTGGATTATGTTGTTCCACAATATTGGATGTGCCATGTTGCGTAAGACGTCACATGCAAAGGTGTCAAATCCGTCATTTGATTGGATTACGTTGTTCCACGATATTGGATGCACCATGTTTGCGAATAAGAACACAAGTTTAAAACCATGATTTTCTAGGTTTATGGATTGTGTAAATCTTGTACATTGTTGAAACATAGATGATAAAGAGCAAACAAATATGTATTGATGTTTGTTTCGTGGAAGAAACGAATGAAGGCAATGAGGCCTAGTTATCAAGCCGTCAACCTCAAATACACTTGAATTCCGCTGCGTATTTGTGGCGAGGCTGATTCGTCTTAGTTATCAAGCCCTGCTGCCCGGCAAAAGTAGAATATAGTGACGTAAGCTTCGATCCGCCGGACACAGTCTGACACAGATCGATTCTTACGTTACTCCAGATGTTCCGAACGCAAGTTCAGAACAATCTGACTACTTTTGCTAGTTATCAAATGACTAGCAGGTACGCTCGGCACTTTTCCGGCCCAGCGTACCTGGTTTTCAATCCGCCGCCCTGGAGGCGGCGGATCCCATAGGAATCAATGGAAGTCTGACCATAGCGAAATTTCATGTTCGCTGCTGCCCGATATCCCATTGATTCCTATGGGAGATGTCTGCACCTAACACCCTAACATGTACCCCGAGTCTAAACACCCCTAATCTGTCCCCCCCTACACCGCCGCAACTAAATAAATGTATTACCCCCTAAACCACCGCACCCGGAGCCCACTGCCACTCTAATAAACTGATTAACCCCTAAACCGCCGCTCCCGGACCCCGCCGCCACTATAATAAATATGTAACCCCTAAACCGCCACTCCCAGACCCGCCGCCACTATAATAATTATGTTAACCCCTAAACCGCCGCTCCCGGACCCCGCCGCCACTTATAATAAAAATGTTAACTCCTAAACTGCCGCTCCCGGACCCCGCTGCCACCTACATTATACCTAGTAAAGCCTATCCTGCCCCCCCTATACCGCCGCCACCTATAATAAATGTATTAACCCCTATCCTGCCGATCCTGGACCCCGCCGCAACTAAATAAATTGTTTAACCCCTAAACCGCCGCTCCCGGACCCCGCCAACACCTATATTAAACTTATTAACCCCTAATCTGCCCCCCCTACACCGTCGGCACCTATAATAAATTTATTAACCCCTATCCTGCCCCCCCACACCGTCGCCACCTATAATAAAATTATTAACCCCTAAACCTAAGTCTAACCCTAACACCCCCCTAACTTAAATATTAATTAAATACATCTAAATATTATAACTCTTATTAACTAAATTAATCCTATTTAAAACTACAGGGAGTGCAGAATTATTAGGCAAATGAGTATTTTGAACACATCATCCTCTTTATGCATGTTGTCTTACTCCAAGCTGTATAGGCTTGAAAGCCTACTACCAATTAAGCATATTAGGTGATGTGCATCTCTGTAATGAGAAGGGGTGTGGTCTAATGACATCAACACCCTATATAAGGTGTGCATAATTATTAGGCAACTTCCTTTCCTTTGGCAAAATGGGTCAAAAGAAGGACTTGACAGGCTCAGAAAAGTCAAAAATAGTGAGATATCTTGCAGAGGAATGCAGCACTCTTAAAATTGCAAAGCTTCTGAAGCGTGATCATCGAACAATCAAGAGTTTCATTCAAAATAGTCAACAGGGTCGCAAGAAGCGTGTGGAAAAACCAAGGCGCAAAATAACTGCCCATGAACTGAGAAAAGTCAAGCGTGCAGCTGCCAAGATGCCACTTGCCACCAGTTTGGCCATATTTCAGAGCTGCAACATCACTGGAGTGCCCAAAAGCACAAGGTGTGCCATACTCAGAGACATGGCCAAGGTAAGAAAGGCTGAAAGACGACCACCACTGAACAAGACACACAAGCTGAAACGTCAAGACTGGGCCAAGAAATATCTCAAGACTGATTTTTCTAAGGTTTTATGGACTGATGAAATGAGAGTGAGTCTTGATGGGCCAGATGGATGGGCCCGTGGCTGGATTGGTAAAGGGCAGAGAGCTCCAGTCCGACTCAGATGCCAGCAAGGTGGAGGTAGAGTACTGGTTTGGGCTGGTATCATCAAAGATGAGCATGTGGGGCCTTTTCGGGTTGAGGATGGAGTCAAGCTCAACTCCCAGTCCTACTGCCAGTTTCTGGAAGACACCTTCTTCAAGCAGTGGTACAGGAAGAAGTCTGCATCCTTAAAGAAAAACATGATTTTCATGCAGGACAATGCTCCATCACATGCGTCCAAGTACTCCACAGCGTGGCTGGTAAGAAAGGGTATAAAAGAAGAAAATCTAATGACATGGCCCCCTTGTTCACCTGATCTGAACCCCATTGAGAACCTGTGGTCCATCATCAAATGTGAGATTTACAAGGAGGGAAAACAGTACACCTCTCTGAACAGTGTCTGGGAGTCTGTGGTTGCTGCTGCACGCAATGTTGATGGTGAACAGATCAAAACACTGACAGAATCCATGGATGGCAGGCTTTTGAGTGTCCTTGCAAAGAAAGGTGGCTATATTGGTCACTGATTTGTTTTTGTTTTGTTTTTGAATGTCAGAAATGTATATTTGTGAATGTTGAGATGTTATATTTGTTTCACTGGTAAAAAATAAATAATTGAAATGGGTATATATTTGTTTTTTGTTAAGTTGCCTAATAATTATGCACAGTAATAGTCACCTGCACACACAGATATCCCGCTAAAATAGCAATAACTAAAAACAAACTAAAAACTACTTCCAAAACTATTCAGCTTTGATATTAATGAGTTTTTTGGGTTCATTGAGAACATGGTTGTTGTTCAATAATAAAATTAATCCTCAAAAATACAACTTGCCTAATAATTCTGCACTCCCTGTAAATACTTACCTATAAACTAAACCCGAATATAGCTACAATATAACTAATAATTATATTGTATCTATTTTAGGATTTATTTTTATTTTACAGGCAAATTTCAATTTATTTTAACTAGGTACAATAGCTTTTAAATAGTTATTAACTATTTAATAGCTACCTAGTTAAAATAAAGACAAATTTACCTGTAAAATAAATCCTAACCTAAGTTTCAATTACACCTAACACTACACTATCATTAAATAAATTATTCCTATTTAAAACTAAATACTTACCTGTAAAATAAACCCTAAGATAGCTACAATGTAATTAATAATTACATTGTAGCTATTTTAGGATTTATATTTATTTTACAGGTAACTTTGTATTTATTTTAGCTAGTTAGAATAGTTATTAAATAGTTATTAACTATTTAATAACTACCTAGCTAAAAGAAATACAAAATTACCTGTAAAATAAATCCTAACCTAAGTTACAATTAAACCTAACACTACACTATCATTAAATTAATTAAATAAATTACCTACAAATAACTACAATTAAATACAATTAAATAAACTAACTAAAGTACAAAAAATAAAAAAAAGTTACAAAAAATAAAAAATAAAAAGTTACAAACATTTTAAAAATATTACAACAATTTTAAGCTACTTACACCTAATCTAAGCCCCCTAATAAAATAACAACGCCCCCCAAAATAAAAAAATGCCCTACCCTATTCTAAATTACAAAAGTTAACAGCTCTTTTACCAGCCCTTAAAAGGGCCTTTTGCGGGGCATGCCCCTAAGTAAACAGCTCTTTTACGAACAAGAGAACAGAAGCACCTGATAATAGCCGTTAGTATTGAAATTGAATTTAATGAACAGGGTATAACGTCACAAGATAAAGTATACGAAATATACACAGGGATCATGTCCCTACTAAAAAGGCAAACAATACAAAGGGGGTGAAAAAATGTAGAGCTAGTAACAAAAAAGCGGCTAACGCGTTTCGGCGTGAGCCTTACTCATAGCCTCTTAAAACACATATAAACTGTAAAAGTTTAAAAAACCTAGCTCCAAATCTGATTGGATAGCGGGAAACACACCCTGCAACTTATTAGCCAATCTAAGACTACTGAACTAATCTAGTGCACAAACCCCCACCCCACCCCCTGTGAATGCACACTAAAGAATAATAGTAATAAAGATCTTCATCACTAAGTTCTCCAGACCAATATATATGAACCGTAAAAAGCTAGCCGGTTACTTAACGTACCAAGACGCTGGTCTGATAGTGCAAGAATCGAGCCCCGCTGTCACTGAGATTTTCCGCTCCATTCAGTGACAGAATCAGAATCCAGGGCACAAAGTGGGAGTGAACACACGATCAGATCATCCCCAATAGGATAACACCTATGAGCATAACCAATAGTTCCATTATAACCCGCCTACGTGTCATACGTCAACGCGGTATGTAAACAAAGTGAACCAAATACTAATGATCACATAACCCCACTTCAAACAGTGAATGATGAAAAAATCCTATCAGAGCCGGGAATATAAAGGGGCGTGAGGAGAGCAAAATATGTAGAACTCTATGAATACAGAAATATAACCAAAAATATAACCAAAAGATAACCAAAAAATAACCAAAAAAATATGTTTAATATGTTTAATATTGTAGATCATACTCTGATCAATCTACAGTCCACATCAAACATTTCCAGAGTGGACCAATCCGCACGTTATATGGGGTTTATACTATATAAGACATGTACACAATATAAACAATATAAACACAGTAGGGGAGCTGTGGAACTATTGGTTATGCTCATAGGTGTTATCCTATCGGGGATGATCTGATCGTGTGTTCACTCCCACTTTGTGCCCTGGATTCTGATTCTGTCACTGAATGGAGCGGAAAATCTCCGTGACAGCGTGGCTCGATTCTTGCACTATCAGACCAGCGTCTTGGTACGTTAAGTAACCGGCTAGCTTTTTACGGTTCATATATATTGGTCTGGAGAACTCAGTGATGAAGATCTTTATTACTATTATTCTTTAGTGTGCATTCACAGGGGGTGGGGGGGGGTGTGCACTAGATTAGTTCAGTAGTCTTAGATTGGCTAATAAGTTGCAGGGTGTGTTTCCCGCTATCCAAACAGATTTGGAGCTAGGTTTTTTAAACTTTTACAGTTTATATGTGTTTTAAGAGGCTATGAGTAAGGCTCACGCCGAAAAGCTGCTTTTTTGTTACTAGCTCTACATTTTTTCACCCCCTCTGTATTGTTTGCCTTTTTAGTAGGGACATGATCCCTGTGTATACTTCGTATACTTTATCTTGTGACGTTATACCCTGTTCATTAAATTCAATTTCAATACTAACGGCTATTATCAGATGCTTCTGTTCTCTTGTTCGTAATTTTGCACGTTTGGGCCGTAGTGAGCACTGATTTTATGGCTGTGAGCTGTGGATCTGACGGACTTCAAGAAACAGCCTGCAGGACCAGGGATCGATGACAGCCTTCCCTCTACAGTTTGGCATACATCATTGCAGTCCGGTGTGACATCGGGAAAGCCGCTGGAGCAACAACATATGAGGTATTTGCCTAATATTTTCTAAGGGGAGTCTTGTTACTTTGCCAATAAGGATTGCTAATTGCTGTCCTACAAATTGGATGTTTTTGGCCTGTAACTGTAAGATTCGCTTTCCTGCATTTTCTACTGGTCTCCGGGGAGAGAGGAACCCTGGGTGGCTATTGTGATTTGAGACTATTCTTTCATCGGAGGATTTTTATCAAGTAGGTTGGTGGAAGTTATGCACAGTACCTACCTTGGTTTGTAGGTTATGTTTCCATTCACAACTGTGGACAATAGCACACGATTGATCCTCTGCTGATTGTATAAACACCCATCTTTTGCTTCATTCCTCTGCATTCGTGGAACGTAAACAGCTCTTTTGCCTGTAAAAAAAAATACAACCCCCCCAACATTAAAACCCACCACCCACATACCCCTACTCTAACCCAAACCCCCCTTAAATAAACCTAACACTACCCCCCTGAAGATCATCTCTACCTTTAGCCGTCTTCAGCCAGCCGACCACCGATGGAACAGAAGAGGACATCCGCAGCGGCCGAAGTCATCATCTAAGGGGCGCTGAAGAAGTCTTCAATCCGATTGAAGTCCTCATCCAAGGGGCGCTGAAGAAGTCTTCCATCCGATTGAAGTCATCATCCAAGGGGCGCTGAAGAGGTCTTCCATCCCATTGAAGTCTTCATCCAGGCGGCGTCTTCAATCTTCATCCATCCGGAGCGGAGCCATCTTCAGACGAGCCGACGCGGAGCCATCTTCTTCCACTGACGACCTCCCGACGAATGACGGTTCCTTTAAGTGGCATCATCCAAGATGGCATCCCTCGAATTCTGATTGGCTGATAGGATTCTATCAGCCAATCGGAATTAAGGTAGGAAAAATGTTATTGGCTGATTGAATCAGCCAATCAGATTGAACTCGCATTCTATTGGCTGTTCCGATCAGCCAATCAGATTTTTCCTACGTTAATTCCGATTGGCTGATAGAATCCTATCAGCCAATCGGAATTCGAGGGACGCCATCTTGGATGACGTCACTTAAAGGAACCGTCATTCATCGGGAAGTCGTCGGTGGAAGAAGATGGCTCCGCGTCGGCTCGTCTGAAGATGGCTCCGCTCCAATCCGGATGGATGAAGATTGAAGACGCCGCCTGGATGAAGACTTCAATCGGATGGAAGATCTCTTCAGCGCCCCTTGGATGATGACTTCAATCGGATGGAAGACTTCTTCAGTGCCCCTTGGATGATGACTTCATTCGATTGGAAGACTTCTTCAGCACCCCTTGGATGATGACTTTGGCCGCTGTGGATGTCCTCTTCTATTCCATCAGTGGTTGGCTGGCTGAAGACGGCTAAAGGTAGGATGATCTTCAGGGGGGTAGTGTTAGGTTTATTTAAGGGGGGTTTGGGTTAGAGTAGGGGTATGTGGGTGGTGGGTTTTAATGTTGGGGGGGTTGTATTTTTTTTTACAGGCAAAAGAGCTGTTTACTTAGGGGCATGCCCCGCAAAAGGCCCTTTTAAGGGCTGGTAAAAGAGCTGTTAACTTTTGTAATTTAGAATAGGGTAGGGCATTTTTTTATTTTGGGGGGCTTTGTTATTTTATTAGGGGGCTTAGATTAGGTTTAAGTAGCGTAAAATTGTTATAATATTTTTAAAATTTTTGTAACTTTTTATTTTTTATAACTTAGTTTTTTTTATTTTTTGTACTTTAGTTAGTTTATTTAATTGTATTTAATTGTAGTTATTTGTAGGTAATTTATTTAATTAATTTAATGATAGTGTAGTGTTAGGTTTAATTGTAACTTAGGTTAGGATTTATTTTACAGGTAATTTTGTATTTCTTTTAGCTAGGTAGTTATTAAATAATTAATAACTATTTAATAACTATTCTAACTAGCTAAAATAAATACAAAGTTACCTGTAAAATAAATATAAATCCTAAAATAGCTACAATGTAATTATTAATTACATTGTAGCTATCTTAGGGTTTATTTTACAGGTAAGTATTTAGTTTTAAATAGGAATAATTTATTTAATGATAGTGTAGTGTGAGGTGTAATTGAAACTTAGGTTAAAATTTATTTTACAGGTAAATTTGTCTTTATTTTAACTAGGTAGCTATTAAATAGTTAATAACTATTTAATAGCTATTGTACCTAGTTAAAATAAATTGAAATTTGCCTGTAAAAAAAAAATAAATCCTAAAATAGCTACAATATAATTATTAGTTATATTGTAGCTATATTCGGGTTTATTTTATAGGTAAGTATTTAGTTTTAAATAGGATTAATTTAGTTAATAAGAGTTATAATATTTAGATGTATTTAATTAATATTTAAGTTAGGGGGGTGTTAGGGTTAGACTTAGGTTTAGGGGTTAATAATTTTATTATAGGTGGCGACGGTGTAGGGGGGGGCAGATTAGGGGTTAATAAGTTTAATATAGGTGTTGGCGGGGTCCGGGAGCGGCGGTTTAGGGGTTAAACAATTTATTTAGTTGCGGCGGGGTCCGGGATCAGCAGGATAGGGGTTAATAAATTTATTATAGGTGGCGGCGGTATAGGGGGGGCAGGATAGGGGTTACTAAGTATAATGTAGGTGGCGGCGGGGTCCGGGAGCAGCGGTTTAGGGGTTAAACAATTTATTTAGTTGCGGGCGGGGTCCGGGATCGGCAGGATAGGGGTTAATATATTTATTATAGTTGCGGCGGTATAGGGGTGGCAGGATAGGAGTTACTAGGTATAATTTAGGTGGCGACGGGGTCTGGGAGCGGTGGTTTAGGGGTTAATCAGTTTATTAGAGTGGCGGTGGGCTCCGGGAGCTGCGGTTTAGGGGTTAATACATTTATTATAGTTGCGACGGGGTCTAGGAGCGGCGGTTTTGGGGTTAATAACTTTATTTAGTTGCGGGGGGCTCCGGGGGCGCCGGTATAGGGGGTAGAACAGTGTAGTTTAGTGTAGGTGCTTAGTGACAGGGGTATCAATAAAGCTGGTAAAAAGCCGCAGAGCAGCGAGATCGGATGAGTGATAACTATCACAGTCCGCTGCTCATCGCCCCGTACTTGGTGCGTGGCTTTTTGTCAGCTTTTTTGATAACTTTGGCGAGATTATTCAGGTCCACGGCGGCGATGGTAGGCGAGCTTAGGCGGGCGTATTGGGCCGGCGAAGGAAGGTAAGTAGACACGTTGATAACTAGGCCTCAATGTGTTGTTGATCCGAATATATTTTGAGGCAAGTGCTAATCCATGAATGTTCATCGATGAATATACTCCATCTTGTTTAATATGTTTGTCAACAATATTTTTACATTAACAAATAATTTATGTGTTGTGTTTAATTGTCTACATTGTAAATTCCAAAACATGCGCATTTGTATTTGAAGTCATTTCTCAATATGCATTCACCTATATCATGATATTTATTTGAGATGTAAACTTTTTATAAATTTTATGTCTTGATATTTCTTCTTAATGTAAATGTTCAATATCGTGTCATGTATCAATTCCACATTGTTGTTATCCAAATATAGTACTGTGAGCATGAATTTCAAATGTAACTCTTAAAGGGACATGAAACCCTTAATGTATCTTTCATTAGATATGTTGAACATACAATTTTAACCAGGTTTCCAATTATATTCTATTCTCAAATGTGCTTCATTTTCTTGGTATGATGTGTTAAAGGAGCATCAATAAACTATTAGTTTTTAAATGAACACATGGGTGAGGCAATGACAATCGGTAGATATATGCAGCCACCAATTAGCAGATTGAAGCTAGTTCTTTACTGCTCCTGAGCTTTTCTAGATAAACATTTCAGCAAAGGATAACAAGATAATGAATTAAATATTATGAGTATACGTGAATGTTGTTTAAAATGTTATGTCCTGTCAAAATCATGTAAGCGAATTTCATGCTTTCATGCACCTTTTAAATGAAATAGATTTCCCAAATAAGTAAAACACTTTAAGCTAGTTTTAAAAAAGTACACTTTATTTAACGTATTCAATGTTGCCAACACATCGAGAGAAATATGGCATACAGGCTTATTAAAAATGCCAATATTTGCTTTATTTAACAAGCACATGTAGATATACCAATGTGTTATAAGTCTTTGTAGATGTTAGCATATGTTCTTGTTTAAGCTATGTTGCTGGCATCGACACTGTGATATGCCATCCTGTAATGTAATGTTTGTTGGTTTGTATTAGGAGAACATGTTTGGACATCACATCACAAAAACAAATCAATCTAATGATGTTGTCTCAACACACTTGTAAAACACACTCTGCAAACAATCTGCCTCCATGGACCCAGTCCCATAGAAGCCTATTAAATACAGAGTGACCTCCACAAGTGTAAGCAGACAACATCATCACAAAATTATCCTAATATCTAAACATAATTACTTCTTCCTCCTTCTACCCTTCTTCCCACGAGACTGAGGCTCTGGGGTGGCCAAATGTCCCCTCTGACGTGTCCTCATTGGAGATGGTAGTGGAAGAAGGGGATGAGGAGTACTGTGAGTGATTGGGGATTGACCAGGCAGAGTAGGAGATGGAGGAGGCACAGGAGCTGATGGTCCAGGAGCTGATGGTCCAGGCTCTTGTGGTCTTCCCATTCCTAGATCTGGTCTGCTTGCCACCTCCCAGAGGACCTGCAATGTATTATTTAAAACATTTACCATATTTGTTTGTCCTTCTATCAGGCTGTTTACTGCGCTGGTCATAAACTGTGTACCTGTTGTCCCCTCTGGGAGGTCTGCCTTTCCTCCAGGAAGACCCTCATCAGCTCCACCTCTGGGATTTCAGGGGGGATGTTCTCCTCAGGGGGAGCTGCTGCATGGGGGGCTGCTGCATGGTGAGCTGCTGCACGGGGGGCTGCTGCTGCACGGGGGGCTGATGAAGGGATATCTTCTGCAGGGGGACTGGTGCAGGGATATCTGTTGCAGGGTTATCCTCTACAAGGTTATCCTCCAGTTCTCCCCAAGGTTGCGTGTCATCTTCTGCACCACTCTCATGCCTGGGTGAAGGAGGAGCATGTTCCTGCTGTGTTTCCTCCTCACCGGCCTCCAATTCTGTATATTTGAAAATTAAAGAAATAAGAGATATTAGCACAGTTCCAAATAAAGATGTAAATGTTATATTTGAAAGTGTATTAATAAGGCTGCCTTCGTAATTCAATTGTAACCATAAGCAATCAATACAATTTACGTATTTGCAAACCCGTCATTCGGATATCTAGATGGTCAATATGAATGTATTTTTGTGTGCATCTTAAATCTGTAGACTAGATACTAAATGTGATGGCTTTTCTTCAAATCCAATATTCTCAAGGTAATTCTGAATGCATTTTCCTAATAATGTTTAAAAAAGTGTAATTGCGTTGAGTCATATCCATAATTTATTTTGCGTGTGAATGGGTTATGAGGTGAATGGAAAGAGATTAGTAAATGAGTTTACTAGCAGATGAGAAGTGCAGGTTCCCTGTATTGATTCCTCCTTCGATCCTGACTAGGGCCACCTCAGGAATGTTGGGACGCAGCATTTCCTCCCAGCGGCTGTAGACGAATGGCTGCTCCTGGCCGCCACCGGTCCCGGCATTGTATAGCCTCTCCCTTGACATTTTCTTCTTTAGCTCACTTTTGCAGTCCCGGTAGCAGTGCTGTATGGATTTTATATCCCTCCTGAACTCCCCCACTGCATTGACAGCATGTGTTATCTCCAGCCACAACTTTTTCTTCACTGAAGGGGTGGCCTTCGGTGCCTGCAGCCTCATAGCGATTTTCCATATAGACCGATATAAGGACCTTATTCTCCTCCCTGGTATACCTCTCATCCCTCTGCCTGGGCTTCCCCTGTGATGTGAGCCTCTGTTCTCTGGACTGTATTGCGCCCTGTCTGCACTCCTGACCTACCCCACTGGGCCCAGCCATTTGTTCATCTTCAACAATGTGGCTTGGCCCACCCACCCTGACCTCTCCCCCTTACTCTCCCCCTTACTCTCCCCCTTCCTGTCCAACTCCCTGTACCACTCTCCTGCCTCATCTCCTCCCTAGTGTCCTCAATCTTCTGCCTCATCTCGTCCCTAATCTGCTGCCTAATCTTCTCCCTCATCTCCTCACTAATCTCCTGCCTCGGCTCTACCCTAGTCCTCCTTCCCGCCATACCCTTTCAGAAGGTGAAAGTGCATAAATGAAAGGGGGACAAAATAATGAAATAAAAGTAAAAAGTGCTCAAAGTGTGAATGGGATTTATAAAATAGGGTTTAGGGGTAGTAATAAACAGACAAACTTATAAAAAACAATAAGTTGGTCTAAAAAGAACAAATTATAACTATGGGCTGGGTATAGGTTTAAAGGGAATGGGGTATGGAGTGTATGTGTGTGTGTGTATGTAGTGTTACTGCTATGTGTATGTATGTATTGAATGTGTTTGCGTGTAAATGAAATTAAATGTGTTTAACTATGTGTAAGTAATGAAAAACAAAACAGCACTCACACACTCACCCAGACAAACTCGTACACTAACTCTCTCTCACAAACTCTCTCTCACTAACTCTCTCTCTCACTAACTCTCTCTCTCACTAACTTTCTCTCTCTCACTAACTCTCTCTTTCACTAACTCTCTCTCACTAACTCTCTCTCACTAACTCTGTCTCTCTTACTAACTCTCTATCTCACTAACTCTCTCTCTCTCTCTGACTATCTGTAACCTCCAACGTCTAGACCTGTACCTGTCTCTAAAAAGCAATACAGTCAAGGAAGCCATGTTAAGAGCGTGCTTATATACCCTATGTAAATGGTTAATGATGTACTGGTTTGCAAAGTAAACAAGGTCCAGATGTGCTTTAGTGAAGATTGTTATGTGTGCAATGTGGAGTAGTTGTTTGAATTTGTGCATGCTTATACTGAGTTTCTAAATGCACATATGTTTTTATGGAATGTGTATAATGTGATGATGTCATCGTTTTGCAAAACATTATCATAATTTAGTATATCATAATCCAAATGATGATTTCTGATTGTATCGTATTTGTTAATTGTTCAAAATATTTCTTGTTAATAACCTTTCCTAATCGCCAAGGCAAATGTTTTGTTTGTGTATTTGTGTGAAATTCTTTTTTCTTGTTCTTTTGTTCCATGATGCAGATCTAAACATATTTTCCGAATCCTCATTTAGTGTAAATGTTATGTAGTATTTGTTGTAAATGATTGAGAATGTTGAATGCGGATGTGCTATGTTGTGTGAGTGATTGTTGTCTGTACATTTGACCTGATTATTTTTAGTGTCCATTATGTTGTATGTGTAATATGACAGAGCAGTGTGTAGTTCTCGCGATATCGAGTGTTAGATAAAAAATCTGTTTATTATTCAGTTTTCATTGATCTCTATGGGAGAACCCATGACGCGTCCGTGATTACTCAAGTGAAATAAACGCGGTACTGGTGTTAACGCAATGAGTAACGAGGATCTATTCAGACTTGTAATACCTACGTTACGAATAGTGCGCAATTAAAATTACGCATACGCTTTTTGTGAACAGCCATTACGCAAAACTTGTAATCTAGGTGACTTTGAGGTATTTTTTGGCAGTAATACATAACAGGAACTGAGAATCCATGCCTAAATTACAATCAGCTAGATTACAAGTTATGGCGTAATGGCTGTTCGCAATGAGCATGTGCGTTATATTCATTGCGCACCTTTCATAACGTCGGGATTACAAGTCTGAAAAGAACCTTGTTACTCATTGCGGTAATACGAGTACCGCGTTTATTTCCAAAGCGGAATCACAGACGCATAATGGAATCTCTCATAGAGATCAATGCAAATTGAAGAACACACAGTTTTGTCTTCTAACACTCGATATCGCGAGAACTACACACTGCTCTGTCATATCACGCATACAACATCAAGGACACAAACTAAAATCAGCTCAATCGCTCACACAACATAGCACATACACATTCAACATTCACAATACTTTACTACTAATACTACACAACATTTACACTAAATGAGGATTACGAAAATACCCAGAGGGCCTTCCTAATTGACGGCTTTGTCGACCTCTTCTTAGTCCCAAACAGCTGTGGATAAAACTCCTCTACCACGTGGACCAGTGCAGTACTTTCTGCCCATGTGAACTTGGGAGACGTCATGCCTGCCGAGTTTTTTTATTTTTAAATATTATATATATACATATATATATATCTTCACCAGCAGGCATTGGAAAACTGACAAAAATGGCAACGCGTAAAGGAATTTTATATGGGGAAGTAAACATGAGCTATACCATGGGACATGGTATCTGTACATCTGATGTCTATGAGGACATACTGACTCAAGTTATGTTTGTGTGATGAACTCTGATTGGCCGTTACTTAATGTTTCATGGATTCATATCTTTGTAACTTCCATACACATACCTCCTGGGGGTGCTGTTACTACATTTGGAATGTAGAATAAATTAGAATTTATGAGACTGGTATGCGTATATATGTGACACGTATAAAATATACGTAATCCGTTAAATATTAATATATTTTGTGGACATTTGAACTAGATTGTATTTTTAATCATGATAGTAAATATAATCCAGTCACATAAGTAAATGTTTATGACACATTTCAATGTTTTATATTGATCAAGTTCTTTAATAAAACTTTTAAAATATTTGAGATTCCAAAGAGTAAACATTGTAAACATTCTTCTTGTGAGCTGATTAAAAAGATAAATGTGTGTTATATGTTGTTGTGTGATGCGTTTTATGTACATCTATGTATGTATTATGATTCTCTCCCACATCTGTTCATTTATATAAAGCAGTATAGCATTGTTGTTCCTTCCCAGAAAGCGACAACTATAATATTTTCTAATAACATCTTATTATTCTTCAGAATTCCTAATGGTATCTAATTTTTAAATCGTGATGTTAAAGGGGCACTAAAGCCATAATTTCTCTTTCCTGATTTAGAGGGAGAATCCAATATTAAGAAACCTTCCAATGTACTTGTATGATGTAAATGTGTTCATTGTTTCTATATCGTTTGTTGAATGAATAGCAATGCACATGTATGAGTCAATGACAAAAGGCATGTATGTGCAGCCATCAATCATCATATCTGGTTAGCCTATCTAGCTAGGCTGTTCATCCAAGCATATGACTTGAATAACTGAAATGCTATAATAGACGTAAATTAGAGAAGGTTTAAAATGGCCTACTGTTTGTGAACAATGAATTCTTTTAAAAAAAATTGTCTGTCCGTTTAAATATGATTTAATTCATGAAACCGATTTCGTATTGTTGATGATAGAATTGATGGTGATTTCTAATTGATGTAATGTAATTTCATAAACAAATTTGATGTCGTAGTGATGTTCACACAAGCAAAAGCCATAACTCCTTTGTGAAATAGTCTTTTTCTTGATTTATTTGTCATAGTGGGACCAACGCAAGAATGAATGAATTAGCGCCACAATTCTAATGCTGCTATTACGAGTTTTAAAGGACAAAAATATCTTGTGCATTAGGGAAATCTGCCGGTCACGTGCACAAGCACGTATTCCCCATAGAAGTCAATGGGGGCTAGAAATTTCCTTAAAAAAAACTTCCAATACTTGTGTTGAGCGTAAAGTGAGTGACGTCATGTCCTTCTGTGAATTTCATAATTAAAAAATGATTTGTGTACGTAATGTGCTGTACAGTGGGGCAAAAAAGTATTTAGTCAGCCACCAATTGTGCAAGTTCTCCCACTTAAGAAGATGAGAGAGGCCTGTAATTTTCATCATAGGTATACCTCAACTATGAGAGACAAAATGTGGAAACAAATCCAGACAATCACATTGTCTGATTTGGAAAGAATTTATTTGCATATTATGGTGGAAATAAGTATTTGGTCACCTACAAACAAGCAAGATTTCTGGCTCTCACAGACCTGTATCTTCATTAAGAGGCTCCTCTGTCCTCCACTCATTACCTGTATTAATGGCACCTGTTTGAACTTGTTATCAGTATAAAAGACACCTGTCCACAACCTCAAACAGTCACACTCCAAACTCCACTATGGTGAAGACCAAAGAGCTGTCGAAGGACACCAGAAACAAAATTGTTGACCTGCACCAGGCTGGGAAGACTGAATCTGCAATAGGCAAGCAGCTTGGTGTGAAGAAATCAACTGTGGGAGCAATAATTAGAAAATGGAAGACATACAAGACCACTGATAATCTCCCTTGATCTGGGGCTCCACGCAAGATCTCAACCCGTGGGGTCAAAATGATCACAAGAACGGTGAGCAAACATCCCAGAACCACACGGGGAGACCTAGTGAATGACCTGCAGAGAGTTGGGACCAACATAACAAAGGCTACCATCAGTAACACACTACGCCGCCAGGGACTCAGATCCTGCAGTGCCAGACGTGTCCCCCTGCTTAAGCCAGTACATGTCTGGGCCCATCTGAAGTATGCTAGAGAGCATTTGGATGATCCAGAAGCGGATTGGAGAATGTCATATGGTCAGATGAAACCAAAGTAGAACTGTTTGGTAGAAACACAACTCGTCGTGTTTGGAGGAGAGAGAATGCTGAGTTGCAACCAAAGAACACCATTCCTACTGTGAAGCATGGGGTGGCAACATCATGCTTTGGGGCTATTTCTATGCAAAGGGAACAGGACGACTGATCCGTTTACATGAAAGAATAAATGGGGCCATGTATCGTGAGATTTTGAGTGCAAACCTCCTTCCATCAGCAAGGGCATTGAAGATGAAACGTGGCTGGGTCTTTTAGCATGACAATGATCCCAAACACACCACCCGGGCAATGAAGGAGTGGCTTCGTAAGAAGCATTTCAAGGTCCTGGAGTGGCCTAGCCAGTCTCCAGATCTCAACCCCATAGAAAACTTTTGGAGGGAGTTGAAAGTCCGTGTTGCCCAGCAACAGCCCCAAAACATCACTGCTCTAGAGGAAATCTGCATGGAGGAATGGGCCAACAAACCAGCAACAGTGTGTGACAACCTTGCGAAGACTTACAGAAAACGTTTGACCTCTGTCATTGCCAACAAAGGATATATAACAAAGTATTGATATGAACTTTTGATATTGACCAAATACTTATTTTCCACCATAATTTACAAATAAATTATTGCCAAATCAGACAATGCGATTGGATTTGTTTCCACATTTTGTCTCTCATAGTTGAGGTATACCTATGATGAAAATTACAGGCCTCTCTCATCTTCTTAAGTGGGAGAACTTGCACAATTGGTGGCTGACAAAATACTTTTTTGCCTCACTGTATATTGTTTGTATGTATCTAATTCTGTATGTATGTGATGACATTTGTACTTAGATGTAACTAGATGAGTGTATGTTCATGTATGTCTATGTAAAAAAAAAATTGGGCCCTTTTTTTTCTAACACCTGAGATCTCGCATCTTTTATCCGTTATTTTTATTTTTTTTAAATACTTTCTGAAAAAAAAATTGTAGAGTGTTTGTATGAGTGTAATTTTGTCTAATATTTTAGAATCGATTTGTGAATGTTTTTGTTAACGATCTATGAATAACTACTGGTCTGAAAGAGCATTCAGGATTTGAGTGTAGATGGGGATTTTTGTGGCGCTACAGAAACTTGTAATAGCGGCGTTAGTGAAAAACCAGCGTTATGCTATTTGAGTCAGAACGCAAAACTCGTAATCTAGCTAAATGTGTATGAAAAGTAACACAAAAAAATACTACCCAAAATTTTGACAAAGACTGACCAGATTTTCAAATAGTCTAGGGTGTCTACTTTTCAAAAATATATGGTTTGATGGGGTTAAATTACATTGGCTGGCTTCAGAAATGTCCCAAATAGGACATGGGTGCATGATGACAAAAAATTACAAGTGTCTGGCAGCAACACATAACAGGAACTGAGAATTCATGCCTAAAGTACAATGTTTGTGAAAAATAAAACAAAAAATGACTACGCAAAAGTTTGACAAAAACAGGTGTTATTTGGCAGTAACACATAACAGGAACTGAGAATCCATGCATAAAATACAATCGGCTAGATTACGAGTCTTGCGTTAGCCTTAAAAAGCAGCGTTGAGGGGTCCCAACGCTGCTTTTTAACGCCTGTTGGTATTACGAGTCAGGCAGGAGAGGGTCTACCGCTCACTTTTTTTCCGCGATTTTAGTATACCGCAAATCACCTTACGTCAATTGCGTATCCTATCTTTTTAATGGGATTTTCCTAACGCCGGTATTACGATCGCCTGAAAAAGTGAGCGGTAGACCCTCTCCTGGCATGACTCCTACCGCATTTAAAAGTCAGTAGTTAAGAGTTTAATGGGCTAACGCCGTAACATAAAGCTCTTAACTAAAGTGCTACAAAGTACACTAACACCCATAAACTACCTATTAACCCCTAAACCGAGGCCCCCCCCCCACGTTGGAAACACTTAACTAAAATGTTTAACCCCTAATATGCCGACCAGACATCGCCGCCACTTTAATAAATTTATTAACCCCTAAACCACCACACTCCCGCCCCGCAAACACTAGTTAAATTTTATTAACCCCTAATCTGCAGTCCCTAACATCGCCGACACCTACCTACATTTATTAACCCCTAATCTGCCGCCCCCAACGTCGCTGCTACTATATTAAATTTATTAACCCCTAAACCTAAGTCTAACCCTAACCCTAACACCCCCTAACTTAAATATAATTTAAATAAAACAAAATTAATTTACTACTATTAAATAAATTAATCCTATTTAAAACTAAATACTTACCGATAAAATAAACCCTAAGCTAGCTACAATATAACTAATAGTTACATTGTAGCTAGTTTAAGATTTATTTTTATTTTAAAGGAAAGTTTATATTTATTTTAACTAGGAACAATAGTTATTAAATAGTTACTAACTATTTAATAACTTCCTAGTTAAAATAAGTACAAATTTATCTGTAAAATAAATCCTAACCTAAATTACAATTACACCTAGCACTACACTATCAATAAATTAATTAAATAAATTACCTACAATTGAATACAATTAAATTAAATAAACTAAAGTATTAAAACAAACACTAAATTACAGAAAATAAAAAAAGAATTACAATTTTTTTAAACTACACCTAATCTAATCCCCCTAATAAAATAAAAAAGCCCCCCAAAATAATAAAATTCCCTACCCTATACTAAATTACAAATAGCCCTTAAAAGGGCCTTTTGCGGGGCATTGCCCCAAAGTAATCAGCTCTTTTACCTGTAAAAAGAAATACAATACCCCCCAACATTAAAACCCACCACCCACACACCCAACCCTACTTTAAAACTCACCCAATCCCCCCTTAAAAAAACCTAACACTACCCGCTTGAAGATCACCCTACCTTGAGCCGTCTTCCCCTAGCCGGGCTCAAGTGGGGCAGAAGTCTTCATCTGATCTGGCCAGAAGAGGACATCCAGACCGGCAGAAGGCTTCATCCAGGCGACATCTTCTATCTTCTTCCATCCGGAGCGGAGCGGGTCCATCTTGAAGACATCCGACGGCGACTGAAGAATGAAGGTTCCTTTAAGTGACGTCATCCAAGATGGCATCCCTTCAATTCAGATTGGCTGATAGAATCCTATCAGCCTATCGGAATTAAGGTAGGAAAAATCCTATTGGCTGATGCAGTCAGCCAATAGGATTGAAGTTCAATACTATTGGCTGATCCAATCAGCCAATAGGATTGAGCTTGCATTCTATTGGCAGATTGGAACAGCCAATAGAATGCGAGATCAATCCTATTGGCTGAGTGCATCAGCCAATAGGATTTGTCCTACCTTAATTCTGATTGGCTGATAGGATTCTATCAGCCAATCGGAATTGAAGGGACGCCATCTTAAAGGAATCTTCATTCTTCAGTCGCCATTGGATGGAAGAGGATGCTTCGCGTCAGATGTCTTCAAGATGGAGCCGCTCCGCTCCGGATGGAAGAAGATAGAAGATGCTGCCTGGATGAAGCCTTCTGCCGGTCTGGATGTCCTCTTCTAGCCGGATCGGATGAAGACTTCTGCCCCTCTGGACATCCACTTGTGCCCAGCTGGGTGAAGACAGCTCAAGGTAGGGTGATCTTCAAGGGGGTAGTGTTAGTTTTTTTTAAGGGGGGATTGTGTGGGTTTTAGAGTAGGGTTGGTGTGTGGGAGGTGGGTTTTAATGTTGGGGGGTATTGTATTTTTTTTTACAGGTAAAAGAGCTGATTACTTTGGGGCAATGCCCCGCAAAAGGCCCTTTGTAATTTAGTATAGGGTAGGGAATTTTATTATTTTGGGGGGCTTTTTTATTTTATTAGGGGGATTAGATTAGGTGTAATTAGTTTAAAAAATTTGTAATTCTTTTTTCATTTTCTGTAATTTAGTGTTTGTTTGTTTTTTGTACTTTAGTTTATTTTATTTAATTGTAGTTAATTGTAGGCAATTTATTTAATTAATTTAATAATAGTGTAGTGTTAGGTGTAATTGTAATTTAGGTTAGGATTTATTTTACAGGTCAATTTGTACTTATTTTAACTATTTAATAACTATTATACCTAGTTAAAATAAATACAAAGTTGCCTGTAAAATAAAAATAAATCCTAAGCTAGCTACTGTACAATGTAACTATTAGTTATATTGTAGCTAGCTTAGTGTTTATTTTATCGGTAAGTATTTAGTTTTAAATAGGAATAATTTATTTTATTGTAGTAAATTTATTTAGATTTATTTAAATTATATTTAAGTTAGGGTTAGGGTTAAACTTAGGTTTAGGGGTTAATAAATTTATTATAGTGGCGGCGACGTTGGCGGCGGCAGATTAGGGGTTAATAAATTTAATAGAGTTGCGGCGACATGGGGGGGGGCAGATTAGGGGTTAATAAATATAATGTAGGTGGCGACGGTGTCCGGAGCGGCAGATTAGGGGTTAATAATATAGTGTAGGTGGCGACGATGTCGGGGGCGGCAGATTAGGTGTTAATAAGTATAAGATTAGGGGTGTTTAGACTCGGGGTTCATGTTAGGGTGTTAGGTGCAGACATAAAATTCATTTTCCCATAGGAAACAATGGGGCTGCGTTAGGAGCTGAACGCTGCTTCTTTGCAGGTGTTAGGGTTTTTTTCAGCCAGCTCAGCCCTATTGTTTCCTATGGGGAAATCGTGCACGATATGTGGAGCTAAATTTTGCTCAACGCTCACTTTTCTGAGGCTAACGCCGGCTTGAAGAAAACCTGTAATACCAGCGTTGGCTTAAGTGAGCGGTAAGAAAAAAAGGCTTGTTAGCCCCGCTTACCGTCAAAAACTCATAATCTAGCTGAATGTGTGTGAAAAATAACACAAAAAATGACTACCCAAAAGTTTTACAAAGACTAGTGGTTGAATTAGTGCATGGAAAGTGTTTAAATACCATCTGCTTTTCAAATAGCCTATGGTGTCTTCTTTTAAAAAAATGTATGGTTTGATGGGGGTAAATTACATTGGCCGGCTTCACAAATGTGCCAAATAGGACATGGGTGAATGATAACAGATGTGAAAATTCCAAATTGGAAAACTGGAATGTGCCCCCTAAAAATAAGGCCTTTTAGCCTCCTGAGAACCAGACAAACCTATCCATGGGTGGTATCACTGTACTCAGGAGATGTTGCTGAACACATATGGAGGTGTTTTTGGCAGTAACACATAACAGGAATTGAGAATCCATGCCTAAAGTACAATGTGTGTCAAAAATTACACAAAAAATGACTGCCCAAAAGTTTGACAAAGACTGGTGGTTGAATTAGTGCATGGAAAGTGTTAAAATACCAGCTTTTCAAATAGCCTAGGGTGTCTATTTTTCAAAAATATATGGTTTGATTGGGGTTAAATTACATTGGCCAGCTTCAGAAATGTCCCAAATAAGACATGGGTGCATGATGACAGATGTGAAAATTCCAAGTTGGAAAACTGAAATGTGCCCCCTAAAAATAAGGCATTTTATCCCCCTGAAAACCCAACAAAACTATTCATGGGTGGTATCACTGTACTCAGGAGATGTTTATGAACACATATTGAGGAGTTTTGTTTGGCAGTAACACATAACAGAAGCTGAGAATCCATGCCTAATGTACAATGTGTGTGAAATATAACATAAAAAAATGACTACCCAAACGTTTGACAAAGACTGGTGGTTGAATTAGTGCATGGAAAGTGTTAAAATACCAGCATTCCAAATACCCTAAGGTGTCTAGTTTTCAAAAATATATGGTTTGATATGGTTAAATTACATTGGCCGGCTTCACAAATCTCCCAAATAGGACATGGCTGGATGATAACAGATGTGAAAATTCGAAGTTGGAAAACTGGAATGTGCCCCCTAAAAATAAGGCCTTTTAGCCTCCTGAGAACCAGACAAATCTATTCATGGGTGGTATCACTGTACTCAGGAGATGTTGTTGAACACATATGGAGGTGTTTTTTGGCAGTAACACATAACAGGAATTGAGAATTCATGCCTAAAGTACAGTGTGTGTCAAAAATTACACAAAAAATGACTACCCAAAAGTTTGACAAAGACTAGTGGTTGACTTAGTGCATGGAAAGTGTTAAAATACCAGCTTTTCAAATAGCCTAGGGTGTCTTTTTTTCCAAAATATATGGTTTGATGGGGTTAAATTACATTGGCCGGCTTCACAAATGTCCCAAATAGGACATGGGTGGATGATAACAGATGTGAAAATTCCAAGTTGGAAAACTGGAATGTGCCCCCTAAAAATAAGGCCTTTTAGCCTCCTGAGAACCAGACAAACCTATTCATGGGTGGTATCACTGTACTCATAACAGGAATTGAGAATCCATGCCTAAAATACAATGTGTGTTAAAAATTACACAAAAAATAACTACCCAAAAGTTTGACAAAGACTGGTGGTTGAATTAGTGCATGGAAAGTATTAAAATACCAGCTTTTTAAATAGCCTAGGGTGTCTATTTTTCAAAAATATATGGTTTGATTGGGGTAAATTACATTGGCCAGCTTCAGAAATGTCCCAAATAAGACACGGGTGCTTGATGACAGATGTGAAAATTCCAAGTTGGAAAACTGGAATGCGCCCCCTAAAAATAAGGCCTTTTATCCCCCTGAAAACCCAACAAACCTAATTTTGGGAGGTATCACTGTACTCGGGAGATGTTGTTGAAAACATATTGAGGAGTTTTGCTTGGCAGTAACACATAACAGGAAGTGAGAATCCATGCCTAATGTACAATGTGTGTGAAATATAACATAAAAAAATAACTAACCAAACATTTGACAAAGACTGGTGGTTGAATTAGTGCATGGAAAGTGTTGGGTGCATGATGACAGATGTGAAAATTCCAAGTTGTAAAACTTGGATGCGCCTCCTAAACATAAGGCATTTTAGCCCCCTGAAAGCCTGACAAATCTTTTCATGGGTGGTATCACTGTACTCAGGAGATGTTGTTGAACACATATTGAGGTGTTTTTTGGCAGTAACACATAACAGGAACTGAGAATCCATACATAAAATACAATGTGTGTGAAAAATAACACAAAAAATAACTACCCAAAAGTTTTACAAAGACTGGTGGTTTAATTAGTGCATGGAAAGTTTTTAAATACCAACTGCTTTTCAAATAGCCTAGGGTGTCTACTTTTCAAAAATATATGGTTTGATTGGGGTAATTTACATTGGCTGGCTTCACAAATGTCCAAAATAGGACATGGGTGCATGATGACAGATGTGAAAATTTCAAGTTGGAAAACTGCAATGCACCCCCTACAAATAAGGCCTTTTTAACCCCTTAGAACTCAACAAACCTATTCATGGGTTGTATCACTGTACTCAGGAGATATTGTTGAACACATATTGAGGAGGTTTTTTTTTTTCAGTAACACATAATAGGAACTGAGAATCCATGCCTAAAGTACAATGTGTGTGAAAAATAACACAAAAAATGACTACCCAAACGTTTGACAAAGACTGGTGGTTAAATTAGTGCATGGAAAGTGTTAAAATACCAGCTTTTCAAATAGCCTAGGGTGTCTACTTTTCAAAAATATATAGTTTGATGGGGCTAAATTACATTGGTCGGCTTCAGAAATGTCCCAAATAGGACATGGGTGCATGATGACAGATGTGAAAATTCCAAGTTGGAAAACTGGAATGCATCCCCTATGAATAAGGCCTTTTTACCCCCTGAGAACCTGACAAACCTATTCATGGGTGGTATCACTGTGGTATTCATGGGTGGTATCACTGTACTGTACTCTGTCCGACAAATTAGTATCACATGATCATTCCAATGTATTATCCAAAGGTATGTCATTCTGTCCAAGTTCTCAACTTGATAAATTTTAAGTAATAAAAGATATCCATCTATATTTGAGAAAATTACTACTCAAGAAAGAATTCAAGAAAAAGAAAGATACTACATGTGGGATAGAAGAATCAATACATACCTGGACAACAGAAGAACATCAAACTTTACAAACAATGGAAGCACTCTTAAATGAAAAAAAAAAAAAACTCATAAAAAAGATCGGAAAGAACTAATCAAGAATAAATCACATTACATACCTAAAAAAAGTAACTCCAGACATATTAAAGTATTTAATGAAGTGGTATGCAATGAATATCATTAAAACAAACATCTACAAATCTCTGTAAAAAGGAGAAACTGGCATTACAAGAGATTTAAAAATGGGAAAATGTTATTATACACAATTCAGATAAAGGAGGCAACGTGGTTTTATGGCCAACTAATCAGTACCTCAGAGAAGTGTACAAACAACTGCACAATGACTGATGCTACAAAAAACTTACCTTCAACACTAGTAAAGATTACTTGGAAATGTATGAAAACATAATAAGAGATGCCTTAAAAGATTAAATTATAACCACAAAAGAGAAAAAATTGCTAACAGTACCAAATCACAGAATTGCGACATTCTATGTAATACCAAAAATACTTAAAGATCCCAAAAACCATCCAGGACGCCCAATAGTCTCGGGTGTGGGTAATCAACCTGAAAAAGCCAGTCAATTCATAGATTACAGATTACGAGAGTTTGTTTTATCATTACCCTCTTATGTAAAAGACACTATGGAGGTCTTAAAATACTTAGAAAACGTCACTGCTAAAGAAAATACCTTACTTGCTACCACAGATGTAGAAGCACTCTACATGAGTATTGACCATAATCTGGGCATAAAAGCTTTGGAAAGCTTCCTCTCATCATCATCAGAAGAAGAACCAATCCCTGATAGGTTCATCATCAAACTACAAAATTTTGTCCTACAACACAATTTCTTCGTCTTTAATAATCAGTTCTATCTGCAGATAAGAGGCACGGCCATGGGAATAGCATGTGCCCCCACATATGCAAATCTATTTCTGGGCTGGTGGGAACAACATGCAGTCTTCATAGATGATAAAACCAAATATACAGACTTTGTTCCCATCTGGCTCAGATATATAGATGATATTTTCTTAATGTGGGAAGGTCTGCAGTCATTATTGGAGGAATTTCTAAAAGATCCAAATCAAAATGATCTTAACATCAAATTGACATGGCACTTTGATAATACAGAAGTGAACTTTTTGGATTTAAAAATCTCTATTAAATCAAATGGAGAAACACACACTGATCTTTACAGAAAGGAAACTGCTACCAATAATATTCTGCACCATTCAAATGCACATTCCCCACATACAGGAAAAGCTCTCCCCACTGGAGAATATCTAAGAATTTGAAGAAACTGTACAGATATTCCAACATTTAGGAGGAGAGCGAAGGAACTTGAACAGAGACTAACTCAAAGAGGCTACAGCCGAAGATTCTTGAAAAAAGCTCAAAGAAGAGCTTAACAAACAGTCAGAAAGGAACTATTAGAACCTAAAAAGAGAAGTCAAGATGCAGAAATCAGACTGATCCTAACATATAATCATCAAGTGGAAGAAGTAATGGAAATTATCCATAACCATACAGATATCCTAAAAACAGACGATATACTGAATTAAATCATTTGGGATAAAATCCAAGCAGGATTTAGAAGAACTAAGAATCTTAAGGACTTAATCAGTCACAGTCACTATGAGGGTAAGATAAAAACATCCAGACTCCAACCAGGGAACTATACATGTAGGTCATGCTCCATCTGCAACCATGTTGATAAAATCAAATCTATCACTGACAGATTTGGTAAAACACATCTTATTCAAACATATATCGATTGCAATACAGAAGGATTTGTATATGTATATATATATCCGTTGCCAATGCAATCTATGTGGACATGACCTCACGTAAATTGAGGGTCAGAATCTTAGATCATCTGAGAAATATAAAAAATGCCTAATAAGACTTGGAAGATGACAAAAGAATCATGAGTGTAGCAAATCACTTTCTACATTTTCACCAAAGCAAAAAAATCGGAACTCAGATGCTTTGGAATACAACAAGTCTCCCTGGGAATCCTGGGAATACGGGGAGGGAACAAAGAACAATCACTACTCAAAGTTGAAACACAATAGATTTACTTGCTAAACTCTGTCCAACCTTTTGGCTTGAATGAGAATAACAATTATTTCTCATTCTTATAAATTTTGCCTCTCATCAAAAATTAAAAAATCAATAACTGTACGCATCCTAATACGTGGAGTTGTAGCATAAGAATACAACCTAATTTCATGAGTAACCTAAATGAGAGACAACATTTTTTAGTAATAATTTTGATACAAAAATATATCACACATTTTAACACATTGCTTTTATTTATTTTTCTTTTTTCACCGAATATCACCAAACTATGTGTAAAGCACACATAGGACAATATCACTCGATCAATATATTCATATTGTGACGATCACCCTGAGAATTAAAACAATAGATGTGATAGCACTCCATAATATTTTGTATTCATTTCTTCACTTATATTTAAAGCAAAATTATGCACTCATTTCCAATCAACATATCCTTTAAAGTATAAAAATCACAATATGTTCTCTCTATTAGTTGAAAAATTCACACTATTTCTTGGTGGATTTTATTCCCTCCATATATAAGTAATAAGATTAGTGTTGGGATGCTATATACTGTATTAAACCTACATATAGTTTTACATTGTATTACTGGATATCTGTATCCTAATGCATAACTCAGCGTAGATAATATTATACATGTGTATTTCCTTTTTTCAATCAATGACAATTTCAATTAAATGCTAGTAGTTTCAATATAACTCATTGAAATACTATGTATCTTACTATCCTTTAAGATCTAACATAATCGCTATGTCAGTCATTCAGATTGGACACATTCCATGATGACATCATAAGAGGGGGAGACAGATGACACGAATTCCCGTTAAAAGGCCGCGATAGCCACGGTAGCTCCACTTTTGGAAAAGCCAATATGGTGAAACATGTTAAGGGAGTTAGAGGGTAATTGGGTGCCCTTTTTGAAAGTACTTTGGTTATCTATGTTGGAGCATTATTAAAGCTCAAAATTTACATACTGCATTAGGCAGCTTTTATGTAAGCCGTATATCAGATCTGACAGTGATCAGTGATATAATAGGTGCGACACATGCACAGGGGTTCTTGTTAGAGCGTTTTTCTAAGCGCAACTATATGAATACTGAATAATCTTGTGAACTTTAGATGCTAAGTGAACACATTGTTTGTCATTGACTACTGAACCAATATCTTAAAATACCCTTGTTGGAGCACTATCTCAGTTCAATGATATACACACCTCATTTGAAGATTTTTGAACTAACATGTACATAATCTGACAGTGATAATCGAAGCAATAGACGTACTGCTCAATAACAAGTTAACTCTTTTCAAGTGTGCTTATTATTCAATACAAGTTTTGTATATATGATCCAGACATGGCTTGTCAGTAAATACTGACCTATGAAATAACACTCTCATATATATATATATATATATATATTATTTTTGTCACTAGAGCACTAAATATAACCTCAGGGTTGTTGTGATAGCCAATCAAGTCTATAAAATAACTTAGACACTCTTAAGACCGCTGCTCCTTAACTCGTCCACTGCCTCTGAGGCTGCGGACATCAATCCGCCCGATCGTATATAATCAGGTTGATTTACACCCCCTGCTAGGGGGCTGAATTGCACAAGCAGTTCACCATCATGTCCTTCTTCATGCCCCACTATCTTTAACTCACCTTAGGTCAATTTCTACTCACCATTGGCAAGTGTGCAAGTGGAAATTTTGAGCCCTGGGTATAGATATATACAGATATACTGTATATATAGTAATATCTATTTACAAATACTTAGAACATATTCCCCTGTGTGCAGAACATTGGAATGTGAAATATTTACAGTACAAACACACTATAACACTTTATTAAATATGAATATTGCATAAATGTGCTTTTACATGTTTTAGCCTTCTTAACTTAAGGGCTCCAATGCACTTAAATATATGGCTATATATGTAAATGTTATGGGTAACGTCAGATATTGGGTAATCCTAGGATTATCCGGGTAAAACTGACATTACCCAAGCGGCTGTGGGTAAAGCCCAGTGTATGATCATAAATCCCCTCAGAGTGCATGCGCTTCATCGAGTCACCGCATCAAACATATATCGCATGCACTGTAATTCCCCCATCTTCACTATGTTTTTTTGCCTCCGCCTGATGGGCTCCCTTTGGTGTGGATGCCAGAGGATCTGCAGGATGCCTTCCTTGAACCCCCCCAGATGGAGGCAGAAAAATAGTGTAGATTGGCAAATTACAGTACATTGGGCTTTACCCACAGCCGCTTGGGTAAAGTCCGTTTTGCCTGGGTAATACTAGGATTACCCAGATTTCTTACTCTAGCCATAACATATACATATGTATTTATGTGTTTATATATGTATATGTGTCTGTAAATACATATATAGACATATAAATACACCTGTAGATCTTTAGACATATATATGTATGTATCTCTATGTTAAAGTCCTTTCCCTGCCTTTTTTTCTCTAACACCTGAAACCTCATATCTTTGAGTCCTTATAACTTTTTTTTAACAATATTTTTTTTAGAAATATTTTTTTTAGATTTTCTTATTATGAGTGTAATTGCACTTTGTAATGTATTTTGAGAGACTTTTTTTTGCAAAACAGTTAATCACAGCTCTGGGGACGCACTAACACATCAACCGTTAGCTTGAATTGCGCTCAAGCAATCATGTTTACTTTCAGCTTGTAATACCAGCGCACGCAATTTAACCTGAGCACAATCAATCATGAAAACCTGATATCGATTGCGTACAAATATTTGTGTTTCACTCATAATCTGGCCCAATGTGTTTTCTTTTCAGTTTTTAACTGATACATTTTGAGGCTTGTGAATCCTGTCTTGTGCTCGTTCAGTTTTCATGAATGGAATAATCTATCATTTTCAGACTTAAATTACAGAAAAGGACAGAGCAAACAAATGCATTGTACCTGCTCTGCTTACGGAGTTTATACTTCCAGGAATTCTGTGTTCCACACACAATAGGCAAGTGTCTTGATTTTGATACAAATTGTAACATGACTCTTCTTTGAGACGTTGAAAATCAATGAACAAATGCCCTCCCTAACTAGTAAACAAAATCCTGTGTCTAGACATATTATTATATCAAACACGTTTCTGATCTTAATCATAAAGTTCTTAGAATTAATAAATTGTTATATCAAATAACTTTGCATAATATCACCTAATGCTAGCTTTTCCTAGTATATTAAAGGGACAGTCGAAAATTGTTATTGTTTAAAAAGATAGAGAATCCCTTTATTACAAACTTTAGGATTTACCATCACTTTAAAGTAAAGGTAAACTTTGGTGAATGAAAGCCCATTTTTTAAAAATACTATTAAAAACAGGGGCACTTTCATTCATCAAAGTTTACAAAGCAGCCATTTTGTTAACAAATTGCCTTTATTTCTTTTCACAGCTATAGCAGCTTCCCCCAGATAGAGATCCTCTATTCACACGTCAGCAATGGCTAATTCTGCTTCCTCCAATCACAGCTTTCCCCCCAGGGTAGTCATTGCCTGAGGCCATGCTGTGATTGGAGAAAGCAGGATTAGTCATTGCTGACATGTGAATAGAGGATCTCTAGGTGGGGGAAGCTGCTCTAGCTGTGAAAAGAAAAAAAGGTGATTTTTTTTAACAAAATGGCTGCTTTGTAAACTTTGATGAATGAAAGTGCCCCTGTGTTTAATAGTATTTTTAAAAAAATGGGCCTTCATTCACCAAAGTTTACCTTCACTTTAACTTCCTTAAAGGGGTTAAAAACATAGTTAAAGTCAGCTCCAGGGCTGTAATGCACTACTGGGAGCTAGCAGAACAAATCTAGTGAGCCCATGGCAAGATGAACATTTGTGTAGCAACCAATTATAACCTGGCACCTAGAAATGCATTGCTACTACTGAGCATAGCTAAGTATGCTTTTCAAAAAAGGATACCTAGAGAATTAAGCAAACTTGAAAATAGAAGTCAATGAAAAAAATATCTTAAAACTATATGCTCTGTCCGAATCATGAAAGTTTAATTTTGACTTTGATGTTCCTTTTTAATATGAACATAGTGCACAGCAGCATAAATCCTTAGTGATGTGAATATTGCCAGAGGAACTATTGCTTTTTGCACTTTCCATAAGAGCACTGCAGACATTTCCTTTAGGTAAGTAAACAATTTAATTTAAACACCCTCCCACATTTAGCATTGGCTTTAAAATTAGTAAAGTAAACACAGTGTAATTACATGTTTCTGCATTCTTCTGAGTAAAGGACCATTAAACTTGAGATTTCAATAACGTATAAAATGTTTCATTATTGCACGTGAAACATTATTGCAATTTACATTCATTATTTATTTTGCTGCCTTTTGATGTAAAATACATCTAAAAATTGGGCTTGTTTCACTTTCTCCAAGGGAGGCTTGGGTTAATACTTTTAGGCAATATATGTAAGCTTTTGTTTACTTCACCCTCCACCCTAAGGCCTAGATTTAGAGTTCGGCGGTAGCCGTGAAAACCAGCGTTAGAGGCTCCTAACGCTGGTTTTGGCCACCCGCTGGTATTTGGAGTCAGTGATTAAAGGGTCTAACGCTCACTTTTCAGCCGCGACTTTTCCATACCGCAGATCCCCCTACGCCAATTGCGTATCCTATCTTTTCAATGGGATCTTCCTAACGCCGGTATTTAGAGTCGTTTCTGAAGTGAGCGTTAGAGCTCTAACGACAAAACTCCAGCCGCCTGAAAATAGCAGGAGTTAAGAGCTTTCTGGGCTAACGCCGGTTCATAAAGCTCTTAACTACTGTACCCTAAAGTACACTAACACCCATAAACTACCTATGTACCCCTAAACCGAGGTCCCCCCACATCGCCAACACTCGATTACATTTTTTTAACCCCTAATCTGCCGACCGCCACCTACGTTATACTTATGTACCCCTAATCTGCTGCCCCTAACCCCGCCGACCCCTGTATTACATTTATTAACCCCTAACCTGCCCCCCACAACGTCGCCACCAGCTACTTAAAATAATTAACCCCTAATCTTCCGACCGCAAAGCGCCGCCACCTACGTTATCCCTATGTACCCCTAATCTGCTGCCCTAACATCGCCAACCCCTATATTATATTTATTAACCCCTAATCTGCCCCCCTCAACGTCGCTGACACCTGCCTACACTTATTAACCCCTAATCTGCCGAGCGGACCGCACCGCTACTATAATAAAGTTATTAACCCCTAACCCGCCTCACTAACCCTATCATAAATAGTATTAACCCCTAATCTGCCCTCCCTAACATCACCGACACCTAACTTCAAGTATTAATCTCTAATCTGACGACCGGAGCTCATCGCTACTATAATAAATGGATTAACCCCTAAAGCTAAGTCTAACCCTAACACTAACACCCCCCTTAGTTAAATATAATTTAAATCTAACGAAATAAATTAACTCTTATTAAATAAATGATTCCTATTTAAAGCTAAATACTTACCTGTAAAATAAATCCTAATATAGCTACAATATAAATTATAATTATATTTTAGCTATTTTAGGATTAATATTTATTTTACAGGCAACTTTGTAATTATTTTAACCAGGTACAATAGCTATTAAATAGTTAAGAACTATTTAATAGTTACCTAGTTAAAATAATAACAAATTTACCTGTAAAATAAATCCTAACCTAAGTTACAATTAAACCTAAAACTACCCTATCAATAAATTAATTAAATAAACTACCTACAATTACCTACAATTAACCTAACACTACACTATCAATAAATTAATTAAATACAATTCCTACAAATAAATACAATTAAATAAACTAGCTAAAGTACAAAAAATAAAAAAGAACTAAGTTACAAAAAATAAAAAAATATTTACAAACATAAGAAAAATATTACAACAATTTTAAACTAATTACACCTACTCTAAGCCCCTTAATAAAATAACAAAGCCCCCCAAAATAAAAAATTCCCTACCCTATTCTAAATTAAAAAAGTTAAAAGCTCTTTTACCTTACCAGCCCTGAACAGGGCCCTTTGCGGGGCATGCCCCAAGAATTTCAGCTCTTTTGCCTGTAAAAGAATAAATACAATACCCCCCCCAACATTACAACCCACCACCCACATACCCCTAATCTAACCCGAACCCCCCTTAAATAAACCTAACACTAAGCCCCTGAAGATCTTCCTACCTTGTCTTCACCATCCAGGTTCACCGATCCGTCCAGAAGAGCTCCTCCGATGTCCTGATCCAAGCCCAAGCGGGGGGCTGAAGAGGTCCATGATCCGGTCAAAGTCTTCATCCAAGCGGGGCAGAAGAGGATCTTCCATCCGATTGAAGTCATCATCCAGGCGGCATCTTCTATGGTCTTCCATCCGGAGCGAAGCGGCAGGATCCTGAAGACCTCCAGCGCGGAACATCCATCCGGCCCGACGACTGAACGACGAATGACTGTTCCTTTAAGGGACGTCATCCAAGATGGCGTCCCTCGAATTCCGATTGGCTGACAGGATTCTATCAGCCAATCGGAATTAAGGTAGGAATTTTCTGATTGGCTGATGGAATCAGCCAATCAGAATCAAGTTCAATCCGATTGGCTGATCCAATCAGCCAATCAGATTGAGCTCGCATTCTATTGGCTGATCGGAACAGCCAATAGAATGTGAGCCAATAGAATGCGAGCTCAATCTGATTGGCTGATTGGATGGAATCAGCCAATCAGAATCAAGTTCAATCCGATTGGCTGATCCAATCAGCCAATCAGATTGAGCTCGCATTCTATTGGCTGATCGGAACAGCCAATAGAATGCGAGCTCAATCTGATTGGCTGATTGGATCAGCCAATCGGATTGAACTTGATTCTGATTGGCTGATTCCATCAGCCAATCAGAAAATTTCTACCTTAATTCCGATTGGCTGATAGAATCCTATCAGCCAATCGGAATTCGAGGGACGCCATCTTGGATGACGTCCCTTAAAGGAACAGTCATTCGTCGTTCAGTCGTCGGGCCGGATGGATGTTCCGCGCTGGAGGTCTTCAGGATCCTGCCGCTTCGCTCCGGATGGAAGACCATAGAAGATGCCGCCTGGATGATGACTTCAATCGGATGGAAGATCCTCTTCTGCCCCGCTTGGATGAAGACTTTGACCGGATCATGGACCTCTTCAGCCCACCGCTTGGGCTTGGATCAGGACATCGGAGGAGCTCTTCAGGACGGATCGGTGAACCTGGATGGTGAAGACAAGGTAGGAAGATCTTCAGGGGCTTAGTGTTAGGTTTATTTAAGGGGGGTTTGGGTTAGATTAGGGGTATGTGGGTGGTGGGTTGTAATGTTGGGGGGGGGTATTGTATTTATTCTTTTACAGGCAAAAGAGCTGAAATTCTTGGGGCATGCCCCGCAAAGGGCCCTGTTCAGGGCTGGTAAGGTAAAAGAGCTTTTAACTTTTTTAATTTAGAATAGGGTAGGGAATTTTTTATTTTGGGGGGCTTTGTTATTTTATTAGGGGGCTTAGAGTAGGTGTAATTAGTTTAAAATTGTTGTAATATTTTTCTTATGTTTGTAAATATTTTTTTATTTTTTGTAACTTAGTTCTTTTTTATTTTTTGTACTTTAGCTAGTTTATTTAATTGTATTTATTTGTAGGAATTGTGTTTAATTAATTTATTGATAGTGTAGTGTTAGGTTAATTGTAGGTAATTGTAGGTAGTTTATTTAATTAATTTATTGATAGGGTAGTGTTAGGTTTAATTATATCTTAGGTTAGGATTTATTTTACAGGTAAATTTGTTATTATTTTAACTAGGTAACTATTAAATAGTTCTTAACTATTTAATAGCTATTGTACCTGGATAAAATAATTACAAAGTTGCCTGTAAAATAAATATTAATCCTAAAATAGCTATAATATAATTATAATTTATATTGTAGCTATATTAGGATTTATTTTACAGGTAAGTATTTAGCTTTAAATAGGAATAAGTTATTTAATAAGAGTTAATTTATTTTGTTAGATGTAAATTATATTTAAGTTAGGGGGGTGTTAGTGTTAGGGTTAGACTTAGCTTTAGGGGTTAATACATTTATTAGAATAGCGGTGAGGTCCGCTCGGCAGATTAGGGGTTAATAATTGAAGGTAGGTGTCGGCGATGTTAGGGAGGGCAGATTAGGGGTTAATACTATTTATGATAGGGTTAGTGAGGCGGATTAGGGGTTAATAACTTTATTATAGTAGCGCTCAGGTCCGCTCGACAGATTAGGGGTTAATAAGTGTAGGCAGGTGTCGGCGACGTTGAGGGGGGCAGATTAGGGGTTAATAAATATAATATAGGGGTCGGCGATGTTAGGGCAGCAGATTAGGGGTACATAGGGATAACGTAGGTTGCGGCGGTTTACGGAGCGGCAGATTAGGGGTTAAAAAAAATATGCAGGGGTCAGCGATAGCGGGGGCGGCAGAATAGGGGTTAATAAGTGTAAGGTTAGGGGTGTTTATACTCGGGGTACATGTTAGAGTGTTAGGTGCAGACGTAGGAAGTGTTTCCCCATAGGAAACAATGGGGCTGCGTTAGGAGCTGAACGCTGCTTTTTTGCAGGTGTTAGGTTTTTTTTCAGCTCAAACAGCCCCATTGTTTCCTATGGGAGAATCGTGCACGAGCACGTTTTTGAGGCTGGCCGCGTCCGTAAGCAACTCTGGTATCGAGAGTTGCATTTGCGGTAAAAATGCTCTACGCTCCTTTTTTGGAGCCTAACGCAGCATTTGTTTGAACTCTCGATACCAGAGTTAAATTTATGGTGCGGCCAGAAAAAAACCCGCGGAGCGTTAACAGCCCTTCTACCGCCAAACTCCAAATCTAGGCCTTAGACTCTCAGTCACATGTTTGTAAAAAAAAAAAAAAAAGTGGATTATCAGTTGTTGTTTTTTTATATATATTCTTTATTGAGGTTTTCATTGAAGTTTACAGATAATATGAATAGGAAAGAATAAACATCAGAGTAATTGCATAATAATATAAAAAGCACATTACAATGACAATGCAAACATATTAACAGTGCAGATTTCAGGATGATATATGTCACAAAGTTAAAGCACTAAAATAAACTCTTGTAGCTATTGATAGCAGATATTTTTAGTTTTGTAAACCTTCTTAAAGAAAAATAGGAGGCCACTCTTTGACCACTAGGGCCCCATTACGTATGCGGCGTTGCACGCAAAATCCGGCAACTCCGTTTTTTACATGATTTTGGTTTTACATATACGGCGTAGCATACAAGTTATGTGCGTATATTTCACCCGTCGGACGTATTATTTTCTCCCAAAGACTAACATAGAGCAGCCGCACAATTTAGTATCCAATATACAGTGTAAGGAATTCAGAAAATCTACTGCATTCTCATCTCGCCACACATGGCAGGCGCAGCAACCCTTGCACTGACTAAAAAAGTAACATAACTCCCTGGAAGCCTTAACAAACACATACATTTAAGCAGCATCTCTAATATATATACCCATGTGTCAATTTATATTGGATGTGAGATACATTGATTTACATCTTAGAAGTGTATATTACTATATGTACTCTTCATAAACAACTATTGTGGATGTGAGTTATAGTACAAGAATATGTCATAAACATGATAATATTACCTGTTTTTGTTGCCAATTCCACACAGGTCATATTATTTGTTTTAATAATATTAGTGTAATAAAACACACCTCACATGGATGTGTATGACAATTGTATAGTAGATAGCAGAGGACAAGGTTTATAGTGAACTATAATAATATTTATTTATTTTTTGGCTTCTTGGATGAGGGAGCTGAGGTGCCTGTAGTAGATTTCCTTGTTCTTTTGGTTTTAGAAGATTCTGGTGTTTCTGCTGGTGTGCTGGCCACAGATGATAGGCTGGAGGCAGTGTCCTGCTGGTGTGTAAAGTGCTCAACCATCACACCCAAGAGTTGATTTTGTTCTCTCCATCTATTGTCCATCTGCATCTGCATATCAGACAGAATTTACATCATCTGTGACTGGTTCTGAACACTTGCACTTAATAATGCTGCTATGTCCCTCTGCAGCTCTATGCTACGTTGTTGTAATCTCTTAGCTCCTGATGAACCTTTCTTGGTTCCTGAAGAACCTCTCTTGGCCTCTTTGTATGCTTTCAGTGCTTGTTATAAGCCTCCTCTAGAGTGCAATGTATTCCTCATCCAGGGGAGAATACAATGCATCCACAGGCTCTTGAGCAACAGGGCTTCCAGTTGCTTGTGGGGCAGGGTTAGCTGCATCTGCTGGTGCTTGGGCAGGGTTATCTGCATCTGCATGGGCTTGTGGGGCAGGTTCAGCTGCATCTGCTGGTGCTTGTTTGGTAGGTTCACCTGCATCTGCTGGTGCTTGTGGGGCAGGGTCACCTGCATCTGCTGGTGCTTGTGGGGCAGCTGTAGTTTCTGCTATATTTCCATCTGCAGATGGTGGAGCTCATCCAATGGATGAGGATGGTGGAGCTCGTCCCATGGATGAGGATGGTGGAGCTCGTCCCATGGATGAGGATGGTGGAGCTCACCCCATGGATGAGGATGGTGGAGCTCATCCCATGGATGAGGAAGGTGGAGCTCTCATGGTTGATTGATATCCCCACTGATTACCAGTGTGTGACCATTCAGCCTCTCCAATCGTCTCTTCTTGCGATATAGTCTGTGGGTAATATCCATGACTAACATGAGATTGTGTTGTGGGGGGTAAATACATGGACCCTTTGTGACTGTCTTGGCTCCCCCTCAAAGCCAAAGGAAGGATATTCCTCTGGCCAGGAATCTTGCCAGGGGTCATATGGCAAAGGCGGTGGCATCACTCCCAGGTCCTCAACTGAAGCCATCCGACCATGCTCATGCCTGGGAGCATACTGTTCTTGCAGATGCCTGAAGGGTGGTGGTGGTGGCATGGATGTTTGTATTCTCGTGACAGGAGGTTCTGTGGAGGAGTCAAAGGATGAGAGGGATTAGTACAGTCAGATATATGTCCATGTGGGCATACAATGTACATTGATACATGCTAGGGCCTATCCTGATTCTCATTCTCATGTCAAACTCTATAACATGCATGTGTACATTGTGAGTTGTTCTCTGATTGATTTGAATATGAGCAGTATACAGGGATGTGTTTCATACTATAGTTATGTGTACATGTCAATGATGACATAATGTGTTCTTTAAGTGACTATGGTCACACAATTTACTTTAGCTTGATCTAGGCATAGAACCTGCTTTATTGAGCTAAAAGTATTGTGATGGCTATAGTGTCCATTTAATGAAAACTCTACATGTGGCTTGTGGCCTGTGTTACTCTGAGACATGTTAGTATTGCATTATTCCACCTCATATCATGAATTGCATTGTCTTAAGTAGCAGTAATGTCAAGTAAAATTGTAGATGTTTTTGTTAGTACACCAGATGCCATGCCCTCATTGTGTACATGAATGTGTGATATTAAAGGATGTTATATCTCAAATACATATAATACTGGTGTGTGGGATGTTACTCACCAGCATGATGTGCTGTGGTTGCAGCCCCTGAGTTGCGAGCCCCTGGAAGTCCACAGACTGCTGGGATACTCAGGGACTGGGGTTTCATCTCCTGCCAGGTGTAATACTCAATATCCAGGGCAGGACCACCGTCTGTTCCCTTCTGGTGGATAGCTTCCTGCCCCATCTTTTCTTTCACCCACCTCTTGCAGTCATTCCACCGCTTTTTCAGGCCATCAACAGTCCTCCTCTGTGGGGCCACACTGTTAACGGCATCCTCTTCTGCCAACCATGCAGTTTTTCTCCTTTTGGCACTGCCTTTGCCCTTCTCCTGTCCAAAGAGGGCACTGTAATTGTCCATGATGGCCAGGACAAGGGTAACATTTTCCGCAAATGAGAAGTTTGGACATCTCAGCCTCTCATCCTCCATGGCCACTTGGCTTCTTCCCTGTGATGTCCCTGCCAGTGTGGGTTCCTCCCTATCCTCTCCCTCCTCCTCCCTTCTGTCCCCATGTGCACCTTCTGTCCTAGATGTGCCTGCTCTCTGGGGCTCTCAGGCATCTCCCCTACCATCATCCCTTCTGGCTCTCCCTCTCCCCACTTTGCTTACTCCCTGACGGGGGGCCCACTGCTCCTCCTGTCCTCTTCAATACTCCTCTCCCTGCCACTCCTCTCCCTGCCACTCCTCTCCCCTTCTCCCTACCTCTCCCTGCCATCCTCACACTAAATTACACTACACACACTCACACTCACTCCTAGTTCAATCACACACAATCACAACCAAACACTCAGCCTATTACACTGTAAAAATAAATATGTGAGGTGTTAGAAAAAAAAGTGTGATGTATTTGTATGTACGTATGTATGTATGCAATGTGTGCAATATGTAAGAATATGTGTAAGGGTACAAGCTTACTCAACAACAATGCGACCTAACTAACTCTTCTGTTTGTGCCTCTCTCTCTAGTCTCACTAATCCTCCACTCCAGTGTAGTGTGTTGTAGCTCAACTAACAATACAAACACACTGAAGAAAATCGCGACTGTGCATGGGTTACATACGAATTTGAAAAACGTAATTACGTGTCGCATTTTTATTTGAATTCCGGGTTAATTTTTACACGTGTTAACCTAATTTGCATAAAACTACTCTTTATTGACACTTTCCGCGGACATAATACTGGCGTAAGTTACTTGCGACGACTAAAATGTGTATTTGCGCACATTTAAGAAGATCGCCAGTTAGTCCTACTTACGCCAGTCTAGCATCTAACGGTGCAGTACATGTAATACCCCGATGCGCAAGGTGAAAATACGAACAGCGTGGGTTGCAGCGCTTGCGCTGAAGCCTGCGCCGTATATGTAATCTCGCCCCTAATCTCTTGATAATAATTGGGACAATTAGAAGGCATCTAAGAATGAGTAGACCACTTTTGGGTCCCATATAACAACTTCAGTTTTTTGTCAATGTTTTCCTTCCCTTTGACCTTATTAGCAAGCTTTCATTTGCAAAAAGAGGTATGGTTAATAGGTAAAAGAAATATAATGTATAATAAAATGCTAAAGAAAAGGGGATGATAACAATTTTTTTGTATTAACTAGTGTTATAAAAATAAATAAAGCTAAATCAATAGAGGTAAATTTGAGAGAACTGCTTAGTGAGTCTCTGGATATAATCAAGTGAATCCAAAGAACTATAAACTACAGAGTGGGGGTATTAGGGTAATCCTCTATAAAAAGGAGATGATTATAAACATTGTGGGCAGCGCCAAGTCTTATATACGGTAGTTTTTAATATGGGAATTTTAGTGATATATGACCGCTTTCAGATAGTTTTGCAACTTACCGTAATGAGACTTGCGACTAGACCAGGGAGTAAGTTGTATCTTGATGCTATTTTTAGGTTTCACATGTCCAAGACATGTCTCTGCTAAGGAGGGGAATATACATAATAGCTTTGAGTGTACTTAAGGCATGAAAATGGCTATAATGGAGCAGATCCAAACCCGCAGAGTGAAAACCAAACCCGCCATGAGAGCATGGGCCCTATGCTCCCCAGCAGGTGATTAGGTGGTACTTGTTATAAATCAGTGAGGAAGACCCCCCTGGACAGTATATATATGATCCATTTCTATCTCCCTCAATGTATCTGTTACCACTATATACAGTACACCACTGTTTCGGCCGCTGACAGAGAGGCACACATCTCTGATTATAAAGGTGCTGGGATATTGAGACCTCTGGATTATCAGTTTTTCCATCAACAATTATGATAGGAGAAGCATTCTTTGCAGTAGTAACTAGGGTGAATCTGTGCTAAACAACTTTAAGGGAAGAGATAGGGGCAGACTTCCCCAGTCTCTCTTAACTGCACATGTGCAAACAGTTTGTGCTATATCTGAATATTAGTTTGTGATTGGTTAGCAGGGGTTATTTGTTCTGGGGGACAGGGAAATCAGTGAAATGAATAAACATAAAACAATATACTAATTTGACAAAAAGCTGCAATTGACAGAATCTCCATTGTATGGAGTCATCAAAAATTATACCAAGCTGCAATAGCGACGTATTTGTGGCATGGTTAGGCTTTTATAGTCTGTTGTGTGCTTTTTCAGTTTATATGAATGGAAAATCCACAAAGGGGATAAAATAAACTACAAATTAAAATATTGTTTTTTACATTCATAATCATTTTATCATAGAAAAACAAAGTATATTTTATCTTTTATCAGCTATTTAAAACTCTTTTGTTAGGAGAAAGTAAACACTCACAGTTCATTCCTTTTTTGTACCATTTAAAACGTTTATGAGAGAAAAAACACATCAGACTATTGCCATAAAACAGTCACTATTCTACAGGTTACATAATGGTTTATAGCTAATAAACTTACAGCACTACAGCAGATTGTGCCTGCATTTCATTTCACACTTTACTAGACGTCTGGAGCTGAGGTTACAGCAGGCATTCCTCATGCTCCGATGAGTAATCAGTTCCTCTGCTCTGATACAAACCATTTCCATTCACTTCCAACTTGGACACATTCCTTCTCCGCCTTTTATAAAATGTAGTACAGTTGTTGTCGTTAGCGCGCCACCTGTTGACAACTCTCTGAACTGCATTGAGAATGCAGTTTATTTTATCTAATAGAATTCTCATCCTGCTAGCATCCTGAATATCCCCGCCCCTTTTCAGATCTCGGCCAATAGGATTATTCTTGTTTTAGCAATATCCTATATATGGCTGACTGCTTGCTCACTGGTATCAACATAGAAAGCAAATAGTTGCAAGAAACCACGACCTTCTGCTGCACTGAAAATCATGATCTGGAAAACTAACCTAGTTCTAGCCTTGTGCACGCTGTGTTTTATGGATAAGGTAAGTGATATTTCACTACTATATACAATTGGCTTTTTACTATGAGATCAAGAGCTCAATAGAAATGTAAACTAGCAAGAAAAAACAGAAGATAATTATCGTTCTTGAAGTTAAAAATGTGTGTGCTTAACAATTAGAATTTAGAAAGTAGTTAACAGCACTCAAACATTATTATTATTATTATTATTATTATTATTATTATTATTATTATTATTATTATTATTATATGTGGGGGGTTTTATTATAACACCCCCTTTATCTCTTTCTTGCAAGCTAAAGGGACACTGAACCCAATTGTTTTTCTTTTGTGATTCAGACAGAGCATGCAATTGTAAGCAACTTTCTAATTTACTCCTATTATCATTTTTTCTTTGTTCTCTTGCTATCTTTATTTGAAAAGCAAGAATGTAAGTTTAGATGCCGGCCAATTTTTGATGTACAACCTGGGTTGTTCTTGCTGATTGGTGGATAAATTCATCCACCAATAAACAAGTGCTGTCCAGGGTGCTGGACTTTCTTTTTCAAATAAAGATAGCAGGAGAACAAAGAAAAAAATATAATAGGAGTAAATTAGAACGTTGCTTAAAATTGCATGCTCTAGCTGAATCACAAAAGAAAAAAATTGGGTTCAGTATCCCTTTAATGACATGTGGCTTATATCCACATTCAGTTATTGAAAGAAAAAAAAATTCTATTCATTCTAAATTAAGGGTCAGACCCAAGAATCTCATTTTAATATCAATATTAGAAACTGGTGAAGTTAAATGAGTGGATGTTAAAATCTACTTTCTGTACAAAGATACAAACCCAGGAAATTGTAATCTAATTAAAGGGACCTTCTTTGAAAAAATAGCAAACATCTGCACTATTTAAAAGAGAGTATCTCAAAATGTATCCCTTTTCATTCCAAAATAATTTAAGAAGCTTACAATTTTAAACAACTTTACTTCTATTATATAATTTGCTTGGTTTTCTTTGTATCATTTGTTGAAATGCATAACTAGGTAGGCTCAGGAGCTGGAAGCTAGCAGCAGATTGGTGGCTGTCCATATATGCCTCTTGTCATTGGCTTACTGTTGTGTTCAACTTGCTCCCAGTTGTGCATTGTTGCTCCTTCAATAAAGGATACTAAAAATAATGAAGCAAAATTGATAATAGAATTAAATTGGAAAGTTTTTTAAAAATGTATGCTCTATCTGAATCATGAAACAAAATGTTGGGTTATATGTCCCTTTAACTGCTGTTCTTTAATATACATGGTAGAGGAACCACTGCCTCTGTGTCTTGTAATTCACAGTATATTACTTAGCTATAAATTCTCCTACAAACAATTACTGTGTATATTAAAAAATTATCTGTTATATATTCTTCAGAACACTCTGCTCAGTCTGGCTGAATTATAATAAACAGGATATCGGGCATTACATGGATATTTCTACTTCTAAATTGTCACATTTTGAAAAATGATAAAATACAAATTCAAATTTAGTTTGTTTCTGGGAACGGGATCAGTGGAGCAAGAGAAATGACACAACATAATGTGACTCTGTGTGCTGAATAAATATCTATATTACAAGCCAGCATTGTTTATTCATTATAGCAACGGTGAACAGTTCAGATATCACTCAGTGCAAAAAATAAATTCTGTCTTAATTCCTGGAATTTGAATGTTATAGGGCTATTGAAAAAACTCTTCTAGCGGCTGATTGGTGGCTACCCACAGATAGATGATGCTTGTCATTTTCTCAACAGATGTGTTCCACTAGTTCTCAATAGTGCAATGATGCTCTGAATGTGACTGTCCTTTGTAGGTGTTAAACACATGGCTCTCTGTAAGCAGCAGTGTAATAACTAAACTCTGTAACACATTAGATCAAATTTTAAAGGGACACTGAACCCAAATTTTTTCGTTTGTGACTTAGATAGAGCATGCAATTTTAGGCAACTTTCTAATTTACTCCGATTATCAATTTTTTATCGTTCTCTTGCTATCTTTATTAAAAAAGAAGGCATCTAAGCTAAGGAGCCAGACAATTTTTGGTTCAGGACCATGAACAGCACTTGTTTATTGGTAGGTGAATTTATCCACCAATCAGCAAGAACAACCCAGGTTGTTCATCAAAAATGGGCCGGCATCTAAACTTACATTCTTGCTTTTTCAAATAAAGATACCAAGAGAATGAAGAAAATTTGATAATAGGAGTAAATTAGAAAGTTGCTTAAAATTGCATGCTCTATCTGAATCACGGAAGAAAAAATTTGGGTTCAGTGTCCCTTTAACATCAAATAAAATAGAATTTCTGCAGCAGTTATTTCACCATGTTCCTATGGAAGCTGGATGAAATGAAGACATGGTTGGTTCTTTAAAATCTTGGTCTACTAAAAGTAACCAGAAAGCTAAATATTAAATTGACATAATAATAATACGAGGGTATCCTGAGGCTTTGGAACCATGTGCCTGGTGCTAATTTTGGAACTTACATAGCCACTCACTGATTAAGAAGTACAGAAGAGTAGTCAGCAGCTAAGTATGGTCTTAGCTTGGCACCTGGGTGCATTGTAGAGGTGACAATTGAGTTGCATATTCTAATCTTCATAACAGTTTATCACATTACATGCAGCTGTTCTAAAGGGTTAGACTATACATCTAGTGTTAAAATGAATGGATAAATCAGGCTTTTTTTTTAACAAAACATTCCATTGCAAAGTGATTTGCAATACTATTAAATGGCTCTCATTCATATAAAGGGCATTATGTCTCAGTTTAATAGCTCTTTCAGGATATTTGAACTCACATTCTGATAGACACATGTGGAATACTTCAGCATATTTTTTTGCTGTTTTACTTTTTTAGGTTTAGCATCATCTATTTATATTAAGTGTCATTTACACCATTATATTTACTTTCAAATATTGTATTAATAAATAATAGAAAACACTCTCTGATATTTTAATTGTGTACTTAAAGGGATACTAAACCCACCTTTTTTTTCTTTCATGATTCGGATAGAGCATGCAATTTTAAGCAACTTTCTTATTTACTATTAGTATCACATTTTCTTCGTTCACTTGGTATCTTTATTTGAAAAGCAGGAATGAAAGCTTAGAAGTCGGCCCATTTTAGTTTCAGCACCTGGGTATCGCTTGCTGTTCGGTGGATAAATGAAGCCACTAATCAGCAAGCGCTCTCCAGGGTTCTGAACCGAAAATGCTTACATTCTTGCATTTTTCAAATAAAGATACCAAGAGAATGAAGAAAAATTGATAATAGGAGTAAAAGAGAAAGTTGCTCAAAGTTGCATGCTCTATCTGAATCATAAAATAAAACAATTGGGTTTAGTATCCATTTAATGATTATACTTTACAATCTGCATTTATTCATATGTTACACTGATTTATTTACAATGCATCTTTCAGGTGATTTCTCAACATTGCCCATCACAGTGTGGTCAGTGTCCAGAGGAACCTCCCAATTGCTCTTCCTCTGTACCAGTTGTGCTGGATGGTTGCGCCTGCTGCCCAGTTTGTGCCCGCCAGCAGGGTGAGAGCTGCTCCCAAGTGTATCCGTGCCAAGAAGACAAGGGTCTGTTCTGCGACTTCAGTGCGGACTCAAGAACAGATGTGGGCACCTGCATGGGTAAGATTATAGACTGAGGACAGTGGAACAGTAGCGCAACACTTTGTTTTTCACAACACCTTGATGAAGAGCCTATTGGCTCAGTGTTGTTCAATGTGTACTTATTAGGATGTAAAGGGATATATAACAGTTTGTTTCATTGTTGTAATAAAAAACACTAAGCAGGGGGTTATACTTAATAGAAGTAATTGCAATATGTATTGTTCACCATTGTTCAAGGATTTTACCTTGTATTGCTTACTTTAACTTAATTTGTGCAGGGTCCATTACCTCCTGTCACAGCCCCACACGGGGCTGAGGTCTCTACGGGAAGAGAAAGTAGTAGATTTTCCTTTAGTTGCTAGGAGATATCTGCATCTAGCTGCAGTCCGTTTGCTGCCCATGCTCAGTAGAGAACTTTTGCTGCAAAAATCTTGTGACAGTAGAACCCAACTGTCTACTGTGCACTAAAGGCAATGGATACACTGAAAAAGTGCTCATTTTGCAATAAAACAAATAAGTTGTTACCTGTTTTTATGTTTGGTTTGATTTAATTTTTATTATTTTACTTACTAAAAAAAGCACTGTTTCATATCCCTTTGTTGTTTACATTTGCAGTGTGTGTGTGTATCTCTGCAAAATATCTGAAGACACATTTACAACTAGCGTTTTGTGTTAACAAGATGTGTATTGTTTTGCAGTCCAGGTATATAACTCTTGAAATGCCTTTATATATGTTTATCTTTTCTTATTTGTTGTGGCCAATAACAGATTTAGAAAACAAATAAAGAAGAGTAAAATTAAGGCATCATTCTACTGATAATTATATTGGGACCGTATAACCCTAGCAAACCATTGTAACAATTGTTCAGATATTTATGGCATTAAAAAGGCTGCTTTTTAACTCCAGATTTATAACGTTTCACTTGCTACTGGTGCTGATCTTGGGGAATACAGGACCAGGTGCAAACTCTTGTCTCTGACTCAAATCTATTCATGGTGCATGTGTACCAATAAATGTGGTAGAGTTATGTAAAAGGCGCCACTCTATACAATAAAGCAACTTTTTTTGGAGGGGTTAAATGTACAGTATGTATAGAGCATAGCCTTTTTTTATCAGACTGTAATGAAAAGCTTAGCTCAGGACTTGTAGAGCAAAATCCGAATTGCAAATGTTCCACAAGGAACTTTGTAAAGCAAGCAGGAAATATATTACTAAATATTCTAAGCTCTCCATTAGCTCAATGAACCATTAAACAATATTTTTTTTAAAAATGAAAAAATGTTGCATGTAATAAGATTATTAAAAAAGTAATAAGTAATGTTATTAAAATAGTAATATGCTTCGGTTGTGGTTGTAGATCCCTTTTTAATTGTATGATGGTCGCGGGCTTAGAACATAATAAACATAAACTTTATTGTAGTAATATTGTAGTATTAAGACGTTCATTTTTTTATATTCTAGTGCTTGAAGGCAACAATTGTGTGTTTGACGGAAATGTGTACCATGATGGTGAAACATTCCAGCCCAGCTGCAAATACCACTGCACGTGCCAAGATGGGCAGATTGGCTGTGTACCCCGATGTAACCTTGATCTGCTGCTTCCTGGTCCAGAATGTCCTTTCCCAAGGAAAGTAAAAGTTCCAGGAGAATGTTGTGAAAAGTGGGTGTGCGATTCTAAAGATGAAGTGGCTCTTGGCGGATTTGCAATGGCTGGTAAGATCATTACTTTTGTTTAAAGGGAAAGTAAACACCATGGCCTTGCTTCCATTGAGTCGTTAAAAATGGAGCCGTAAGCTACCGAAGCGGCCGACAGCTAAAAGTAATTTACGGCTCCATTTTAGTACCAGGTTTCCATTGAAATAATTTGCGGATAGCGTGCAGTCGCTCTTTTCGTGTAGCTGTAAGTTAACGTTGTGTTAACGCTTCCATCTGACGTCAGATTTCTTGAAAATCAATTAGTTGCTAAGGTAACCCGACCTTACACTATAGAATTTACATTTAACGTCCGTGCTCCTTACCGGTGATCACCTCTCAAGAAAAATAAAGAAACACATCCATATTTTTAATAATCAAATACTATTTTCTAATATAATTATATTTAACACTTCATAAATATAAGTAATATTGATTGCTGCCCTAGGCATAGGTCTAGTTTGCATTCTGTAGATATGTTCTTGCATATATTATTATATTTAAATATATACTGATATTTCTATTAGAATATAAGTTCAACTATTTCTATACATGAGACAACAATAAATATTACTTATAACAATTTATTTCTACATTAAAACACTTGCATTATTTGCAAGTTTTATAATTTCAATAGAAAATAGGTCTCAAAAAGCACAATTTTCCTCTTTTACACCTAGTTGAGCTGGGGGTAATATGTCTCAATGTATCGACAGCCTCCGACAGTGTATTAACGGTTAGCGCTTTCATTGGAAACCTGGTATAATTTATCGATTAACGGCTTCTATTACTTTCTATGGGACGCGAAGATCTTTTCGGCAGCCGAAGTCCGGCTGCCGATATTGAGGTATAACGCGCCATTGGAAACAGTCGTTAAACGATATTGCTTTCGACAGCATATTTAACGGTTTGCAAGTGCACGCAAACTGAATTACAACTCAATGGAAGCTAGGCCCAAGTAATTACAAGACATTTCTGTTGTGTTTCTAAAGAGTATCATATCAGCCAAGAAGTTAAAACAAATTAACATCCTTCAAGCCAAACTCCACCCGCAATTTGCCTTATTTTGAGGAGCCAATCTGGGCCTTAGTCCGCAGACAACAGGGCAGTCACAGTCATAAAATTATTATAAAGCAAATTGTTTTGCAGTTGTTATCTGATAAAACCCATCAGGAACTGATATGTAGCAGAATTAGCCTTTAGAAGTAAGCAGAGTGCATTCCAGTTCTGAGAATTAGCAATCCCTCAATTATCAAAGCTAAATTACATGAAAAGGGGCAAAATAAATAATGCAAACATACTGCGATTTTGTTTCATTATGCAAAAACTAAACATTTTATATATAAATACCAAGGCATTTACTGTTCCTTTCATTTGGAACAAAAACTATTTGTCACTTGTTAATCTTACATGTTGGGGATATTTAAAAGGAACACAGTAGTCAAAATGTACCCTGTCTAAAAGAGAATGCTTCAAAATGTATTACAGTGTTTTGTTTTTTAAAAAATAGATTACTCTGCATTGAGTAAACCAACTTTTTTTTGTATGGGCGTTGTCCCTGTCAAACAGGTATATAGTCCCAAGACATAGTAGTACATAAATCATGCAATTCGTGTTAGTGTCATTTTAAAGGGACATTAAGCCCAAAAATTGTATTTAATGATTCAGATAGAGAATACAATTTAAAAAAAAACACTTTCCAATTTACTTCTATTATCAAATTTGCTTCATTCCCTTGTTATTCTTTGTTGAAGAGATATCTTAATAGATAGCGTGCACATGACTGATGCTCTACATGACAGGAAATAGTGCTGCCATCTAGTGGTCTTACTAATGTATAATATTGTTGCAAAACTGCTGCCATTTTGTGCTGCACGCTCATGAGATGACCTTCTTGCTTTTCAACAAAGGATAACAAGAAAAAATAAAGGAAAATGTATAATAAAAGTACATTGGAAAGTTGTGAGCAAAAAAATCTGTAAAAACAGAAAGGGGTGTGGAGCGCAGCCAGGGAAAAAAACACGCTGATCTGAGTGCAGATTAAAAAACACCTTTTCACTTTATTCACAATAAAATCATCTGGATATACACTTACAAGCTTCACCCTCAAACATATGAGGTATGTGCTGGCACTTTGTACAAGTTGTCCCAAACACGGATAAACTGGATACTGTATGTTCGAACTGTGTCTGTGTCGAACATACAGTATCCAGTTTATCCGTGTTTGGGACAACTTGTACAAAGTGCCAGCACATACCTCATATGTTTGAGGGTGAAGCTTGTAAGTGTATATCCAGATGATTTTATTGTGAATAAAGTGAAAAGGTGTTTTTTAATCTGCACTCAGATCAGCGTGTTTTTTTCCCTGGCTGCGCTCCACACCCCTTTCTGTTTTTACAGATTTTTTTGCTCACAGATCCACACCTCACGGAGATCACACCAGTGATTGGGAGGGAGCTGCACCGCAAACACACGCATCCAGACAAGGACACTCCAAGAGAGGGAAGTTTGAACTTTATGTTATCTTCACTCATATATTGAAATGACTTTCTAAAAGGGACTATATCATCAAATTCATATGAGTCTCTGAGTTTTTATTTGCATTGCTGCTATTATTATTTATATCGTTTTCTATGTGCTGAATTTTTACCATTTTACCATCTGACTTATTGCTTATTTTATGACCACACTGTGAATTATTAACTTTTTTGCCATATATAGTGCTCCTTGCACATTTATATTTATATTTATATTTATATTTATATTTACTGCTGCGTGGCGCTACCTTAATATTGTATTATATACATTGGAAAGTTGTTTAAAATTGTATGCTCTATCTGAATCATGAAAGAAAAAAAAAGTTTTTTAATTGTATTATAATAATGAATAATTATCATTTGCTGTGCTCTAGATAATCAGATAGATAGAAAGACAGACAGGCAGATAGACAGACAATTATTGTTGATATACTTGTGGTCTTATCTGATATTGGGATCTCTTCCATTCTGTGTAAAAAAAAAAATATACAAAGTGTTTTACTGATTTTTGTGGTTTTAAAAATTCAAGGCTGTTCAAATTAATCACAAAACCCAGTTTTTACATGATTTAAAATGCTTTTTCTTTACTACATTGCTTTGCAATAAAACTTATCAATAGAGGAATTCACTTTTTTTATTCATTCTTCGTTTACATTTAAATACATAACATTGGTTCCTAGTTTTAATCAACATTTAAAAATGTTACTCAAACTACTTTTAAGCTACAAAACCATTTCCACAATTACAATGCACATTTATGAGACTAATTATGATATTAAAGTATTTTTAACCTGCATCAGAAATTAAGCACTGCATTGCAAAATATTTGCATACAAAATAAATCTTATATATGAAATTAAAGCATTTCAAAAATGTTATTTTGTTAGCAACATTTGCATTGTTTTGGAGGCCAGGGACACACCCATTGAAATCCCTTTAAGTCAAATTTATCTAATCTCTTTAACTGCGGTTAATTAGTCACAAATATAAATGGGCTCCTGCAGAATGTAGAAAGGTTGGGGTTCTGAATTCCTGAAAAAACACAAGTGTTCAGATTTAAATTACAGGTAAAGTAGACAAAATAAATAATGATTTTGCATTGCAAAGATTTTTAATTAAACCTTTTATGGGGAATTGCATTATTAAGGTATCTTTAAAGGGACACTCAAGTCAAAATGAAGCTTTCATGATTCGGGTAGAACATGCAATTTTAAACAACATTCCCATTTACTTCCATTACACTTTTTTTTTTTAAATGCACAATCTTTTTATATTTACATTTTTTGAGTCACCAGCTCTTACTGAGCATGTGCAAGAATTCACAGAATATGTGTATATGCATTTGTGATTGGATGATGGCTGTGACATGATAAAGGAGGAGTGGAAATAGACATAACTTTAAAATTTGTCAGAAAAATATCTAGTGCTATTGCATTGTCTTTTTATTATGCATTTGTTGAATATGCAATTCTACTGTATTTACTAGTCCTTTAATAGAGTGTTACGTTCCAATTTTGTTTGTACAGCTTACAGACAAGAAGCCACATTGGGTATTGATAATTCATATATGGGTGAAAACTGTATTGAGCAGACAACAGAATGGAGCGCTTGCTCAAAGACATGTGGAATGGGACATTCCTCAAGGGTAACAAATCGTAACCGCCGCTGTGAGATGCAGAAGCAGGTTCGTCTGTGTATGGTGCGTCCATGTGAGGAACAAAATGCAAGACCTGTGGAAAAGGTAAGAGAAACGCGCATCGGCTGTACTTGGTACCACCTTTTGTTAGACTAAATTGCAATCTATTGGTGAACCATCTTGAAGAACAAATATGTTTTTAAAATGTAATTATTCCATTAATAAATTATATATTTGTTTAAGAGGATAAAATACATTATTAGACCACAAAGCTTGTTTAAAATATGATATGCTGTACTGTACAAACTGCTGTTCTTACTGAATTGTAGATATAAAATTTCCTATAAGTGTTTTCTCTCTCATTTTCTTGTAATATCATATCATGAATGTGGTCATTTTGCAAGCTGGGTTGCAATAATCTGTAAGTAGTGCATATATGTGCATAGACATATGCTGTGTTTCTGTCCATCTAATGCCCCTTCAAAAAGAGAATTTTATATGTATGTATATGTGTATATATATATATATATATATATATATATATATATATATATTTATCTCATTAATATCATCAATTTAGTGCTGCATAATGTTGGCCAAAATGTACAAGATTTTTGCAAATCAACAGCAGTTCGTAGATACACTCCTCAAAAAGCGTGTTGGAAAACATATTTCTGCTTTCTCTTGCTGTGGCCAGTAAGGAACATAGGTAAATTGACTTGTGCTCTGATGCAAGCAATATCTGTGTAGCATGTTACAGGGTTAGTTACATTTCACAATTGTTACGTAGGATGAAGGCATTCCAGAGGAATAATAAAATAAAAATACAATACACAAAGTTGAAAGTGACACAAAGTAAAGTTAATTTAAGGAACAAAAATGTGTCAAAAGTCAAACAAATAAGATACTTAAAGGGGCAGTCTACACCAAAATTGTTATTGTTTAATAAGATAGACAACACCTTTACTACCCATTCCCCAGCTTTGCACAACCAACATTGTTATATTAATATAATTTATAACCTTTAAACCTCTACATTTCTGCCTGTTCCTAAACCACTACAGGCAGCCTCTTATTGCATGCTTTTTATTAGCTTTTCACAAGACACTGCTTATCCATGCAAGCCTGACACTGCACTAACAAATAGATGTGATAAGGGGGCTGTAGGAAGAGTCTTAGATACAAGGTAATCACAGGGGTTAAAAGTATATTAATATAACCATTTTGGCTGTGACTGTCCCTTTAATTTTAAAGGTGGTAAAAAAAAGTGCCAGAAGGCGGTGATATTTGGAATAAACTTTTTTTTTTTTTTTGAAATTTTCATTGCATACCACATCTGGGACTCTTTATTACCACTTTTGAAATTAAAGGGATACTAAACCCATCTTTCATGATTCATATAGAGCATTTAATTTTAAACAACTTCCTAATTTTCTCCTATTATCAATTTTTCTTTGTTCTCTTGCTATCTTTATTTAAAAATAAATCATTAATAAGATGAATTAAATTTGAACAAACTTGTTTTGTTTTTTTCAGCAAGGGAAAAAATGCGTAAGAGTTCAAAAGTCTTCAAAAGCCATACATTTGGAATACAAGAACTGCACCAGCATTCACACCTACAAACCTAAGTTCTGTGGGATCTGCAGCGACGGGCGATGCTGCACCCCACACAGCACAAGGACCACACAGGTAGAATTCCACTGTCCTCATGAAAAACTCATCAAGAGACCAGTGATGATGATCAATACGTGTGTCTGTCATCATAACTGTCCCCAGGACACCAGTCTCCTCCAAGTGGAAAATGCAAAGTTTCCTGGACTAAAAAAACTAAAAATGCAAAAATCAGTTTATGGTGTTTGAGTGAAATTTTTGAGTTTAGCTGCATTTCGTTTTATTGTCTTTTTTTAAAAGCAGATGAGCTGCATTTTCACTGTGGTAATAAGAAAGAAAAGAAAAATACATTCAGATGTTTATTACAAGACAAATAGATATCATAGAAAATAATTTTCTTTGAATGCAAATCAATATATTTTTAAAAGTGGATTATAGAAGTAGGCGATAAACCAGAGATGAATAGACATTTTACACTGATTTGTAAACTGTAAATAGATTAATTTATATTTTTTATTTTACGTTTTATTTCTGTGTGTTTCTGAAGTCTGTTTTTTAGTGAAGAGGACTATATCATACTAATTTATTGCCAAAAAAAAACAGTTCTATGCACTTCTGAGTGTTTAAAAAAAATATTTGTGTACATTTATTACAATAAAATAATAAGTATAGATAAGTTCTCTATTTTAATAGTTATTACAAGTGTCATTGTAAACTTTAAAATTAGCATGGAAAAATTTTAATTATTTCAAAACGAGATTCATTTCCTCTTTTAAAGTGAATGTCAATTTTGATGCTAAAGTGCCCGGTTTTTAAAAATTCGATTAAAAACAGGGGCACTTTAATTCATCAAAATTTACATTTCACTCCTGTTGAGAAAAAAAACTTACCTTTTAATCCTCACAGCAGCTCCAGCTTCCTCCGCCCGTCGCAAAGCCTCTTCCTGGGTCTAAAATGAGGAATCCGGCTTCCTCCAATCACAGCGTTGAATCAGACACTGATTCCCCCGGGGGGAAGCCGTGATTGGAAGATGACCTATCCATCATTTCTGACATCAAAAATGGCTAGACATGTGCGATTCGATTCGGTCCGAATCGAAATTCGGACAAATTTGTCGAATTTGGAGATTCAGATCGATTCGAATTTCCGAATTGCGGTAGTGCCGAATCTACCGAAAAAATCTGAATCGATTCGAATTTATTCGGTGGATTCGGATGGCCGTGTATTACACTAATATTGTACAGTATACTAGTGTAATACACAGCACATCCCACTTAACACTGACTGAAATTCCGAATCGATTCGAACCGAATCGAACCGAATTTTCCACAAATCCGAAACAAATTAATTCGATTTCTTCTGAATTCGAATCGATCCGAACCAAAATTCGAATCAGTCCGAATCGATCCGAACCGAATTTTTCGAAGCTGCACATATCTAGAAATGGCTTGCAACGACCGGTGGAAGCTGGAGCTGCTGTCAATCAAATTTTTAAAAACCAGGCACTTTAGCATCAAAATTGACATTCACTTTAAGTATGTTTGGCTGCCGAGGTTGTTCGCACTAAACATGTGCAAGAATTAATTTTTGTTATTCATTTGCGAATCAGATAGCAGATTTAAACTAAATCTGTTCAAATTTCATTCATTAACTAAACAAACTAATAAACTATTACACATTTTTTTCTTTTCGATTCTCTATTTTCGAGATAGTGGAACATTAGTTCATTAGTTATAGTTCATGAACTAAATTTTTTTAGTTAATGTATTAATTGGACAAGATTATTTCAAATGGGTTATTTGTTTTGCAAATAATGAAAATGTTTTTATTTTTTTGCACGCGTCTATTGTACACTATTACACCTGATAAGAAAAATAATTTAAATTTATTAAATTCAGAATAGTTGTACTTTTTTTTTTCAATATTGAATCAGGGAAAAAATATGATCAAAGCATTTTTTCTTTTGTTTTTAGAAATGGGTTTTACCAATAAATGTAATTTTTCAATAAATGTTTTTATGGAACAACTAGTTTACCCGAAAACCCTAAAAGGACATTAAAAACCAAACACATTTGATACACCTACCTGTAATTATGGTTGCTACCATTTTAGAACCAAGGTTTCACTCCAAGTATATTAAAGGGACAGTCTACTTAAAACATTTTATTGTTTAAAAAGATAGATAATCTCTTTATAACCCATTTCCCAGTTTTGCATAACAAACTCTGTTGTATTAATATTTTTTTTTTACTTCTGTGATTATCTTGTATCTAAGTATCTGAAGACTGTCCTTATCTAAGTGCTTTTTACAAACTTGCATTTCAGCATTTAGTGCTAACTTATTCATAACTCCATGGAAGTCAGCACAATCTATATGGCACACATGAATTAGTACTGTCTAGCTGTGAAAAGCTAATAAAAGGCACTGAGATAAGAGGCAGCCTTTAAGGGCTTATTAATCAGCCTATGCGCTTACCTAGGTTTAGCCTTCAACAAAGAATACCAAGAGGGCAAAGGCAATTTAGTGATAAAGTAAATTGGAAATTTGTTTTAATTTGCATGCCCTATCTGAATCATGAAAATTTAATTTTGACTTTACTTTCCATTTAAGGAGCGTTAATGTGTAAACAGGTCAGCACTGGAAAGGGGTGAAAACTAGATTTCAACATGATGGCACCCATTACTAGAGAGAGGCAGGAAATACACTATTGTTTTAAAATGTATTTAGTGTTTTTTGTCACTTAAATTCTCAGTATAGTTTTATACCTATGTTTAGCTTTGTCACATACTGTTTTGTTTTGGTGTTGGTTGTTACCACTTCAACTGGAAGGTGTTTAAAAAAAAAAAAAAAAAAATAACCACTCTTGCTGTAAAATATAAATGTAATTTTTGCTATCTTTCCATTTTAAACTCATGACCTCTTGTTTTGTTTTGCAAAATGCTCCCTGTTTATTTAACTGGAACTGGAAGGAAAATATATTCTGTTAAGCATTTAGAAGTGTAGAATTAAAAAAAAGAATATTGAATTGTATTTCTTTATAAAACTTAGTATCACTCAGATTCTAGATTTTTTTTTTCTCCAGAAAATTTTATATATTGTACCATAAGATGTTTTAAAATGTTCTAAAATCTAAAAGTATAAATTGAAACCAACATGCAAACTTATATTTGAAAAATATATTACTGTTTATTTCTTTATTTTTGTATATATGAAATTAGTTCTGTTGTAGAATATTGTTTTTTTACATAAGTGTATATGTAAATATATTTTGTGAAAAATAAATGCATATCTATTTTGATACTGTATGTGGTTCCCATTGATTTGTAAATACTGTAAAATAATTGTTCCTAAATTTCCTTCCCTTTATCATAAAGTATTTACCAATGATAAACAAACATTATCACGCAAAGGGCTGCATACATAGTCCCTGAGTCCTCCAAAGAATTGCGAAACTCTTTTAATTAATAAACTTGTTCACAAGCAAATGTTTCAATCCATATTATGTGAAGGCCAAATAAAATGTATAAAATTGAGGATCTATGTTTTATGGAAGTTAAAGAGGTGGTATTATTCAATGCTTCAAAGGAAAGGCATGGGCCATAGGGAAACCTATTGGACCTCTTTGTGGCCCCTAGGGAACCTGAGTTACCTGACACAAATTTAGAGTATGTTTTTTACATCGTAACCTTGCATTAAATTTTGCATGTAGTCTGAGTTTATCCTACAGAGATACTGTTAAATGTATTATGTTGACATAGGACAGTTTACTCAACAAAATCTCCCCTTTAATTTGTTCCCTGCTGGAGTGCATTAAATTGCTTACAAGTATTTCCTTTACCCTTATATTGGTATTTGAAATAGTTGATTTAGCATGTGGTATCCCCAACTATTCTGAAAGTTTCTGGCCTTAGGTCCAAGCTATATACACAGCCAGCAGAAGAAATTACACTCCCAGTAGGGTATAGAAGAGATAAGGTAATAAAATGTTTATTTTCCATTGTTCTCTCCAAGTATTGGTCTTTGGTTTAGGGACAGATATAAGATAAAGAAGAATGTGATAAAGTAATGAGAACTGACTATACCTACAAGCTCAACCCATTTTATTAGGTTGTGGCTTCAAAACACAAAACCAGCTAATTCATATACACAAATAAACCTTAAAAATCAAATTCTCATACATTTTATACTCTGCAGCTGGCAAAAAAGTAATGGGAAACACATTAAGGGAAAGACAATTTTACAGTATACTGTCCCTTTAGGCAATTAAATAATGTTAACATAGTTAAAGACTTAGGGCCAGATGGTATCTACCAATGAGTACTCAGGAAAGTAGTCTACTAATAGCCAAACCATTTTTTAAACTTCCAGGATTCTTTTGCGGTTGTACTAAATGGTGAGAGAAAGCGGCTACAATGCCCATATTTAAAAAGGGAACAAAAGCTCAACCAGGCATATATTTTGAACAACAATATCATTAGTATGAATCAAGATGGTATTATGAAGAATAGATTGTGTCAAACTAACCTAATTGCATTCTCACTATAAAATATAGATCAGATTGTTGCAATATATGGGATCTATTTAAATTTTGCTAAAGCATTTGATAGTTTCACATAGAAGACTATTGTACAAACTGAGTGAGGTAAGTTTGAAGGAAAATACTTATACTTGGATTGAAAACTGGCTTAAGGAAAGTTGTTTATGTAAAATTCTCAAATTGGACAAACTTGGTAAGTGGAGTACCTTAGGATTCTCTCTTGAGATCACATCTCTTTAATGAACTATCTTGGAAGGGGCATATAAAGTCAAATGTCAGTGTATGCAGATGGTACAAAATTAAGTAAGGCAATACAGTATGAACAGGATGCTACTTCTTTGCAGAGGGATTTGGCTATATTATGGGACTGAGTAGGAAAGTGGCATAGGAGGTCCAATTTTAGATACATAAAAAGTAAAATTTTTGGCAGCAATAACAAACATGCAACATACTCTAAATGGGCATGATATTATTAAATAAGAAATACTGGTTAATGTAGATAACATACTTAGGAACCAAATCCAATGTCAATCAGCAGTTCCAAAGGACAGTAACTGTCATGTATAAAAAGGGGTATAAATTCACATGACGAAAGTGTAATTTTGCCTAATGATTCAGTGGTAAAACACAAATTTAAATATGCTGTGCAAATTTGAGCACCAGCTTTCAAGGAGGAGATACAAAGTTCAGAAGATGGTGAGAAGTGTTAAGGGGCATGGAACATTTGAGTAACAAAGAGAGGCTATAAAGTTTGCAATTATTTATGCTGGAAAAGAGGGAACTCAAAGGGGGTATGATAACATTATACAAATTTATTCAGGGCCCAGCAATTAGCAGATGACTAGGTCATCCATTGAGACTTGTGGAGCCAAAATTTCACCTAAAGCAGTGTAAGGGGCTCTTTACAGAAAGAACAATAAGGGTATAGAATTATTTTGGTAAATTCAGTAGATTTTTTTAAAAACGGTCTAGATGCTTTTTTTTAGCAAAGCAGGAAATACATGGATATAACAGTAGTGTTAACTGTAGTAGCTTGTTGTTCCAAGCAGAAATCTGATTGCCACTTTTTTTTTCCTTTGAAACATATTTGGAAATCACTTCATTTGGAATTTGTTGCCTTTTTCTACATCAACAGTGGTAACAGGAATGTGTGAAAGGCTGAACTGGATGTACCTTCTACCTATATTACTATGTAACTAAGTAATGTTAATAATATGGATTATTTTTTCAGCCAGTTATGATGTAGATTAAAGTATTACGTGAATTGACAATTGTCAATTTTATTTAAAGGAAATGTGATAGAAACACACTTCCTATTGTAACAATGTACGAAAACAGTTAATGTCGCATGTAATATGTCTAAATGTCTGATTATTCTTTTCTTCTAAAAATATTTGCAATGTCAAAATTCACTCTTAAATGTATGATACATAGGGTGCAACCTTTGTTAATTTAGTAATGACACAATATAGCACTTATAATCAAAAGACAATTATAAGCAAACGTCTGCCCTAATATTTGTAAAAGAAAAATGCTACAAAAGAGTTTCAGCTACTTTGGATTCTGGGTAGTGACAAACAGACGTGAATATTGTAAGAATCTCTCTTGCTCAGGGTGTACTCCTTAATGCATGCCCATATAACATGAAGGGTCGTTAAAAATATTTATATATATATATATATATATATATATATATATATATACACATCATATATATCAAATGCTGATTTGCAAATAATCCATTCAAAATAAAGGATTTTTAAATACTTTTGTTATCAAAATTTGCTTTGCTTTACAGCCAAGGGACATACTCCAAAAAGCCTCCAGTATGTCCATCGTATTACCATTTGCTGTGGCCAGTTAGGGAAAATACAAATAAGCTCCTGCACTGATCTAGTTTTTACTGTGTAGCTAGGTGAAGGTTCTGAAGTTTGTACTTCAGGCTTTATAGGGCAGTGTTAAAACCACAATTCTCACAGACAAATTACAGGAAAATCTGGCAAATCAAATAATGAAAGTTTTATATACATTTTTTTTACTACATATAATTTAGAATTTTTATGGGGAATCCCACTTTAAGACTTTGATACATTTATTAATATGAAACTTACAAGTGTTCAAAGTGAATGTAAATTTATATGAGTCCGTTTTTAATAATCCTATTAAAAATAAGGGCACTTTAATTAATCAAAATGTACATTTCACTTGTTTTCTTCAAATACTTACCTTTTAATCCTGACAGCCGCTGCAACGCTTCCTCCGCCCGTCGCAAGCCCTCTTCATGGATCCAAAATGACGAATCCGGCTTCCTCCAATCACGGCGTTGCCTCAGGCCAAGATTTCCTGTGGGGGGGTGCTGTGATTGGAGGAAGCCGGATTAGTCATTTCTGATGTATGAAGAGGCTTCCGACGGCCGGGGCAATCACTGGAGCGGCTGTGAAGATTAAAAGGTAGTTATTTGAAGAAAACAAGTGAAATGTAAATTTTGATGAATTAAAGTGCCCTTGTTTTTAATAGGATTATTAAAAACCGGGCACGAATTCATCTAAATTTACATTCACTTTAAACTCTTATCTTAACTTGTATCACAAAACATCAATTGGGTTTAAAAATAGATGTTTGAAACAAACTAAAGTTAAGGTCAATACATAGGGCTCGATGATATAATCTTTTCCAGCTAAAACCTACTTTTTCTCGCCTACTCTCGCAGGGCTGCCCCGGTGCAATGATCGTAAAAAAAGGGGCAGTCCCTGCGAGTGGCAAGATGGCTCCTATTAAAAGTATTGGAGCTCGCTGGTAAGGAAAACTTTGCTCCTTAGTGCAAAGTTAGCAGGGAGCGGGGGGAGCACTTTAAAATTTAAATCCTGCAGCCAATATAACTCACATTATGCTGCTTTCTGGGTATAGCATCTTACATTCGCCTATGTTTTAGTATGCATTTGTTTTTCTATTGGAGTTATAAGTGTTCGTATTGTTTTGAGAAAAGCTTGCCACCTTTCAGTTGGCAAAAAAAAACAGTGAGATTTGCAGTGCGAAAATCTGTATAGAATTACGCTGGGATTAGAGAGACATTTTCATATATGCCCATGGAACGCCCATGTTCAGTCCATTTTATGAAAAAAAAACAATTTTGTATTTATAAGTTCATATTTCTGTGTGATTTTTGCACGTCCGATGTACTACCATTACGATTTACGCTGTGCATATTTAATTTGATTTATTCCTGTGTAAATTACATACAAATTTTACATTTTTGTTAACATACGATTTTTGGTGAAGAATTTTGTTATGATTTTTGAAGCACCTTAACAATACAATTTTTCCCTGCTTATTTTTGTGTGAATTGTTCAAATATTTGTTTTGTATAATGTTTAAAATAAGAATTTAATTGTGCCTTTTTCATATGAAAATGTAGTATACGCCCCTTAGCGAGACACCCTGTTTTCAGGGTAAAAAGTGGCTTTAGATCATTCCACCAGGGAAATAGAAGGACTGCCGAGTGTTCTTTAATAATCTCTCCAGCCCAGAGATCTTTCAATCATCGAGCCCATAGTGTCCAGTACTCACAGTGTAGGAGTTATTAATACTGAATTGGATAAAGTAACTGGCTTGAAAATATTTTGTACATACAGGCAAAATCTCCCAATGTTTTTTATATTATTATTTTTAAAAAATATTAATTAAAAAGTTTGGATTTTAGAATGTTTGGATTTTGGAATTCTTGATTTGGGAGTTTGTGCATCTTGATAAAAGTAGACAAATATGTGATTAAAGGAGAAATGAATAACCGATACATTCAAATCAGATGGATGTTATCCATTTCTTTTACAATAAAAATGAATATGCAAGTGGAAAATATTGCAAATATAAACATGAAACAATGAGAATAAAGACAAATCTAAGAAGCCAGGGATTATATTTGTTATGCAAAGTAATTACCTACTTATGGACATATTCACAGAGGCCAGATAAGTGATGCAATGTTGTAATTCAATCACTGCAATACTTCATTATATTTATGTTGTATTTTGCTGTGCAGTAAAGCCATTCTGAGGCTGCCACAGGAGATTTAAAGCCTTTTCATATACTGCATTCATGTATTTTACATTTGTAAAATGTAAAATGCAAAAATAAATGCTAATGGAATACAAGTAGGTATATACGCACTTGGACTTTTGAGTATCCTCAGCCTAAGATCTGTTACTGTATTTATTGTCATCCACAGGAAGTGTTCTGCAGGCGGAGAGGGGTGAGCAAAAAAAAAAGGCTCAACCAGAATAATATAAATCTAGACCTTAAAGGGATATTCCAGCCAAAAGTGGAAACCACATTGGGTGCATTTTGGTATTGAACAGAAGAAATTTTGTAATATACATGCATTAGCAAAAATGCTTCTAATAAAAGTTTTAGCTTTTTCAAAAGTATATTTAAGTATGCACTGTGCACCAGCATTTTAAACACAACACTTGCTTAGAGAGCCAAAGGTGCTTGTATCATATGGTAATGATTTAATTTGTTAATTGCTGACATGATACAAGCCCCACTGATTATCTGAGCAGCTTCATTATTTAAAATGTGGGTGCAGTTACAATATCTAACTATACTTCATATGCACGTGCAGAGAAAAATGTTAACTCTAAAACAGTGATAACTCTTACTAGAAGCATTTTGCCAATACATGTATATTGCAAATATGTTTCTATTCAAAAATGTAATAAATCTATGTGCATTTATATTTTGACTGGAATGTCCCTTTAAAGAAAACACATCCTTACAGTTGTGTAACTTAAGAAAGTATCTATGCAAGTATCTAGAACGTTTAATTAACATGTTTGATTACTCGTGTAATATCTAGAGGGTCATACAACTGTTTGACAGTAGAAAGTCTAACCTTTGTTAGAGTAAAGAGTTCTCAAGTGCATGTTAGTTTATTTCTGATAGTAAAAATGGCAAAAGTTCCTTCCCCTGTAGTATTATTTCTGTAAACTTGCTGTCTAGAGAATTAAGTATTTACCATTTTTATCAATTGTGTAACATCTAGAAAACAGAGTAGTGTCTAGTAGAGATGTGCATTTGTTTCAAAACGAATGTTAAAAAAATAATGAAAATAGCGTTTTTGTTATCGTGCCAATAACTAATATGTCTGGTAAGAAAAACCAAAAATTAGCAACCGAATATTAGTTCCCAATTTTTGTTTTCGTTTCCATGACAGCCAGCTGTTAGGATGCAAGCAGCTTAGTTATCCAATTAATCGACACCAGAAAAAGCAGACAAATAGATTGCCAGTTTCACTCAGCCTGTCAGTGCAAGACTGGGGCGTTTTCTAGCCAACCAGGGAGTGGGAAGTGAAATGGAGCTATTTAAGTTATTGGCTGATGTTCTGAGGCTCACATTTGTTTGCAATCAGTGTGCTAGGACTCAGAGCTGGTGTTCCACTGTGCCCCTCCCTCTAAGAATTACAGAGCTTCTGGAGAGAGATTGGTTTCTGTCTTTTTTTAGGATAGTACTGTTTTAGAGAATAATATACAAGTATTGAAAGGGAAATGGATAGGACTGAGCTGGTTGTTAATGGTTCCAGCAGTGGGAATGGGGAGGATTCAGATGAGGACTAGACTCCAGGATGTAGCTGGGTCACAGTTAGAGGGCGAAGTAAAGGTAAGCGGAAGAGACAGGCCAGTTCTGAGCTGGAACACCCCAATAGATTTGCCAGATTAAGTGAAGATGTTGGGGATATCAGTTTGGGGGTGGCAGTGTCAGAGAGGGCTGTTTTGCCTAGTATAGTGAAAAGTCCTTTAGTTGTGAAAGAGCAGCATACTATGGTGGGCAGTCCTCCAAACATGGTAGAGGGGCATACTATAGTTAACAGTCCTTCAGTCATGGAAGAGGGGCATACATTTAGGGCCTGAGGCAGATGTCTATTATTAGGAAGGTTGATAGGGTAATTTGTCATCCAGACCCTTTACATAGAACAGTTTGCTGTCTTCCAGGGGCTCATGTTAGGCATATTATGGAGCATATTGATAGATTGTTAGAGGGATGTGGGTCTGATCCTGCAGTCATGGTGCATATTGGTGTCAGGGAGTTAGGTAGCAAGCTTCAAGCAAGGACCTCCAAAGTAATATTTTCTGAGATAATACCAGTGCCGTGTACTAACTCAGTAAGGCAGAAGGAGCTAAGGTCTGTTAATTCATGTCTAAAAACATGGTGTAAAAATGAGGGGTTTGACTTTTTAGAACACTGGGCTGATTTTTCACAAGGGTACAATTTGTACAGTAAGGATGGATTGCACCTGAATGACATGGGTGAAGGTGTGTTGGGGGAAAGGATAGTAGCTCGTTTAGAGAACCTTTTAAACTAGGCAAAGGTGGGGAGGGTCAGTTAGAACACAATAGAACAGAGAGATCAGTCTGTGAATATGTCACTCCCTTAATATCTCAAGGAAGGGATGACTTAAGAAATGTCACATTAGAAAGTATAGAGGAAAGCACACCAAGTAGCAGCAGAAAGCACATGAAAATTAAATGTATGACAACAAATGCAAGAAGCATGACAGGTAAAATGGGGGAGCTGACGCTCTTAGTTGCAGAAGAGGACTATGATGTTATCAGTATAACTAAAACTTGGTGGGATGATTCACATGACTGGGCAGTTAACTTAGAGGGGTATACTTTATTTAGGAGGGACAGGAATAATAAAAGGGGTGGAAGAATCTGCATGTATACTAAACCTAACCTTAAAGGGACACTGAACGCAAAAGAAATTCTTTCATGATTCAGATAGAGCGTGCAATTTTAAGCAACTTTCTAATTTACTCCTATTATCAATGTTTCTTCGTTCTCTTGCTATCTTTATTTGAAAAAGAAGGCATCTAAGCTTTTTTCTTGGTTCAGACCTCTGGACAGCAGTTTTTGATTGGTGGATGAATTTGTCCACCAATCAGCAAGGACAACCTGGGTTGTTCACCAAAAATGGGCCGGCATTTAAACTTACATTCTTGCATTTCAAATAAAGATACCAAGAGAATAAAGAAAATTTGATAATAGGAGTAAATTAGAAAGTGGCTTAAAATGTCATGCTCTATCTGAATCACAAAAGAAAACATTTGGGTTCAGTGTCCCTTTAAACCTACAATAAGGGAAGATATTTATGACACAAGTGACAATGTAGAGACCCTGTGGGTTGAAATAAAGAGTGGGGGGAAAAATCCTAAAAATATATTACTGGGAACATGCTACAAGCCCCCCAACATTAGTGACCCGGAGGAAACTACTTATCCAAATAGCTAAGGCTGCTAATAACAGTGCTGTAATTATGAGAGATTTTAACTACCCTGATATAAACTGGGCCAATGAAACTAGTAATTCAGCTAAGGAGGATATATTTTTAAATGTTCTCAGGGATAACTTCTTGTCACAATTAATAGAGGAGCCGAGTAGGAGTAAAGCTATATTGGATTTAGTGCTATCAAACAATACAGATATAATATCAAACATAGAAGTCAAAAAACATTTGGGCAACAGTGATCATAACATGGTCACATTTGAAATCTCTTTTCATATGCAGTGTCTTAAAGGTTTAACTAAGACTTTTAATTTCAAGAAAGCAAAATTCAACGATTTAAGGAAATCATTAAATAATATAAATTGGGACAATGTATTCTCTAATAAAAATACAGCGGATAAATGGATAATATTTAAAAATGTGTTAAATAAATATACATATCAACAAATACCATATGGTTATAAAAATAAAAATAAAAAAATCAAAGCAGTTATGGCTAAATAAAAATGTGTTAAGAGAAATTAGGAAAAAACTTAGGGCATTTAAATAATTAAAAGAAAATAGTACAGACTCAACATACAATATTTATAAGGAATGTAACAAAACATGCAAAAAAGCAATCAAATTAGCCAAAATTGAAAATGAAAAATTAATTGCCAAGGATTCTAAGTCTAACCCTAAAAGGTTCTTTAAGTACATAAATAGCAAAAAATCTAAGAAGCATAATATAGGTACATTAAAGTGCATGGAGGGTAGCATGATAAATAATGACAGGGAGAAGGCTGAGGTACTAAACCAGTTTTTTTCTTCAGTATACACAAGAGAGGAACCATTGGATGATACTTTGGAACAAAATAGAACCTGCCAGTCCATATCATAAACTGGGTTATGTTTAGAGGATATCAGGAAAAAACTGGATAATATTAAGGTAAATAAAACTCCAGGCCCAGATGGAATACACCCAAGGGTGTTAAGGGAATTTAGCACTGTTATAGACAAAACTCTACTCTTAATTTTTCAAGACTCATTATCCTCAGGCATGGTACCCCAGGATTGGAGTAAAGCTGATGTGGTGCCACTCTTCAAAAAGGGAAGCAGGGATGACCCAGGAAGCTATAGACCAGTTAGTCTGACATCAATAGTGGGGAAGATATTTGAAGGGATTATAAGGGATTATATTGATGAGCATATTAATGTAAACAAGATTATGAGTTCTAATCAGCATGACTTTAGGAGAAATATATCATGTCAAACTAATCTAATTAGATTCTACGAGGAAGTAAGTAAAAATATAGATAAAGGGGAATCAGTTGATGTGAAATACTTAGATTTTGCAAAGGCATTTGATACAGTGCCACATGAGAGATTAATGCACAAAATTAAGGGACTGGGAATAGCTGAAAATGTTATCTCATGGATAAATAACTGGTTAAAAGATAGGGAGCAATGAGTAGTAGTAAATGGATCATACTCAGATTGGACAAAGGGAATCAGTGGAGTACCCCAGGGATCAATACTGGGCCCTGTTCTTTTTAATATTTTTATAAATGACTTGGAGCAAGGATTAAATAGCGACATCTCTATTTTTGCAGATGATACTAAGTTATGTAAGGTCATTAGGTCAGAGCAGGATGAACTCTCATTACAAAGGGATTTGCAAAAATTAGAACTATGGGCAAGTAAATGGAAAATTAGATTTAATACGGAAAAATGCAAGGTTCTACATTTTGGAAGTAAAAATAAGCAGGCAACGTATTTTTTTAAATGGGACAAGACTTAGCCAAACACAGGAGGAAAGGGATTTGGGAGTAGTAATAGATAACAAGCTAAAGATGGGTGCACAATGCAGGGCAGTGGCTTCAAAGGCTAATAAGATACTAGCATGTATTAAAAGAAGCATTGATTCAAGGGAGGAAAGCATAATTCTGTCACTATATAAAGCCCTGGTAAGACCTCACCTTGAGTTTGGAGTGCAGTTCTGGGGACTGATCGCTAAAAAAAGATATTGCAGAACTAGATAAAGTTCAGAGAAGGGCCACAAAGCTAATAAGGGGATTGGAGAAATAAATTTATGAGGAGAGGCTAGCCAAACTGGGTCTGTTTTCTTTAGAAAAAAGGCGCTTGAGAGGTGACATGATTACTTTATATAAATATATTCAGGGCCCATATACAGAGATGGCAGAAGCTCTGTTTATTCCAAGAAAATTGTTTCTGACAAGAGGTCATAATTTAAGGTTGGAGGAAAGGAGATTTAATCTCCTGCAACGGAAACGTTTTTTCACTGTAAGAGCAATAAAATTGTGGAACTCATTACCAAAGGAGTTAGTGAATGCCAATACCATATATACATTTAAAAATAGTCTGGATACATTTCTGTATATAAATAAAATTCATGGATATGATTGCTAGTATTAAATGGGTCACCTTTTAGTGGGGTTATTTAAGCTTAACTGGAGCTTTTTGTAAGTATTTTAGATTTGTATAGGTTGAACTCGATGAACTTCAGTCTTTTTTCAACCTTATCTACTATGTTACTATGTTACTATGTTACTGTGTCTGTGTGTATTTATTCTCCAACTATTTTTTGTTCACCTTAAAAAATTAAGAAGATAATATTACTTTACTTTTATATGCAGATTGGCAGATTTTGTTTTAAAATAAAATATTAACAGCTAGACTTGAGAGAGACTAGTAGTGACTTGCTTAGTTAATACATTTTACTTAATTTAGTGCTAGGTAGGTAGGAAGGTTAGTGACTTATACAAGTAGTTTAGTTTATTTGTTTCCAAGTGTGTTTGTTACTATTACTAGCTGTTGTACACACAGTTTTAAAAGCAAAAGAAAGGACTTTTAAAACATTGCAGTGAGTGTATTACGTTTTAACCACTTGCACTAAGTTTTGTAATAGACTTACTTAGGGCCAGATTACTAGTGGATCGCAAATGTTTGCGTGCAAGCAATAAGGAGTTTATGGTGGGTGTTTGTGCTCGTCGGGCTTACCGCTGGTATTACGTATTGAAAACAAACGCAATCGCTTGAGCTCAATTGTCATTAATGCAAGAATGATTACCGCGTCAGAGCTCTGGTTAACTGTTTCGCAAAACAATAAAGTTGAACAAAACACATCAAAAATATATTACAAAGTATAGTTACACTCATAATAACATTATCTAATCAAAAAAATTAAAAAGTTAAGTGCTCAAACATATGAGGTCTCAGGTGTAAGAAAACTAAAAGTCAAGCAAAGGGTTTTAACATTGAGATACATACATTTACATGTCTAAATCTGTATATGTATATATATATATATATATATATATATATATGTGTGTGTGTGTGCATATGTATTTATATGTGTATATATGTATTTACAGACACATATAGACATATAAACATATAAATACATATGTACGCACATAAGACATATATATATATATATATATATACACACACCTGTATATATATATATATATATATATATATATATATATATATATATATATATATATATATATATATATATATATATATATATATATAAATAAGGAAAGGCCAGCACAAGCTCCATTTAAAAATCCTTCTTTATTAGCACGTGATTAAAAAGTAGAACAGTATTAAGGCAGCAATTTGTCGTCTGACATGTTTCGGCCAGTGACCTTAATCATAGACTTAATCAACAGTTAAAACAGCTTAAAATAAATACCTTAAACCATCACCCCATTGGGTAGTTTACTAACATGTGACTATGGTTAGTTAGCAGATGTATTAACCCATTCCATCCTGAACTTTCAAAAATGTTATTGGCTAGTTTTGAACACATATAAATAGTTTCACATAAGTTTTTATATCTTTTTATATCTCAGTTTGTATATAGTACTACCAACCTTTCCTAACTCATATGGTATTGTTGTAATTCCTTATTAGTAATCCTTTAAGTATCAATTTCTTGTATAATGAATTATCTCTATATATAATTGGCTATACTAGATGCTCCAAATTAACATGTATAAATGGAACAACAGTCATGGTAACACATATAGTAATAATACTGAGATTTGAGCAAAAAATGTTCTTATTGAACAAAAATCTGACTCTTCACAATAGGGGAGACAATATTCATCATTTCATATTTAACAGTCAGTCACGGATCAATATGATCTAACAAAATTCACAAATTATTATATTTTAGCGAACAGAAATATTAACTCATGACCCCAAAAAATTATTAATATTTCTAAACTCATTAGCATATTGTCCAATGTAACACAATATTGTTTTTTGTTCGGGTTTTTGCCCATCGGAAATAAAGTGCATAGTACAAGCCGAAAGTAAATGTAGACACAAGAGCGCAATTGATTTAGGCTCGTTGGGCTAGCACGACTTCAGAACTTGCATAAAAGGTGGGGGGGAGTTGCTTAAAACACAACATAGATACATTTAAAAGTATAGTTACACTCAAATAAACACTGTCTAATAAAAATTATTTAAAAAAAAATATTAAAAAGTTATACGGGCTCAAAGATATAAGGCAAAAAAAGGCTACAAAGGGCTTTAATATACATAGAAATGTCTAAATATGTGTATTGATGTGTATATATATATATATATATATATATATGTATACAGATGTATTTACATACATACAGTACAGTGCAAAAGTCTTACGCCACCATTAGATTTGTTTGTTGTTTTAGCAATGGTGTAATGACCATATATAATTATTTCTCAGTCTCTTTATTAGAATACAACCAGAAAATACAGGATATTTATATGCAGTATTAAAAAAATTGGCAAGTATTTAGTGTGACCTCCCCTTGAGCAATAGCAGGAACCAGGCTCTCATAAATCTAAATGGAATGGAACCCTAATTGATCTCATTGCTAACACCTGTATTTGTCTTACTATTTCATGTCAAAATGATTGCTGTGAAAAAGGTCTATTACACCCGGTTTGTGCAAGATATGCTTGAGCATTACATACACATGTGTTATGAGTTTAATTTATTGGAAGCTTGCTAATAAGACTAACTTTCAATCATGTAATTCCATTCAAAATGCCAAGGATCAAAAAATTTGACAGACATAAAATCATACTTTTGTATCAACAAGGCCTCTCTCAAAGGGAAATCAGCAAACAAACTGGATACTCAAGATGTGGTCTTCAAGCTGTTATAAAGAAATTTGAAGGATCAGGAGAGGTCAAGGACAAAAAAAGTCTTTGGTTTGTTTTTTTTGTGTTCTAAAATTCAATCGTCTAATTAAAACAACAAATATTACCTTTCGGATGACGCAATAACATGATACTACTGACATTGCAAGAGTTACACCACATTGCGCAAATTCAAACAACGACAAGTATGATTGTGTGATATGGGAAAAACTGAGTGTGTGGACACAGTAAAATGGTTGACGCAATAACATGGTGTTACTGACACTGCAGGAGTAACACCACATTACGCTAATTCAACCGACAACAAGTATGATTGTGTTGTATGGGAACAAACTGAGTGTGTGCACACTGTAAAATGGTTGACGCAATAACATGGTGTTACTGACACTGCAGGAGTAACACCACATTACGCTAATTCAACCGACAACAAGTATGATTGTGTTGTATGAGAACAAACTGAGTGTGTGCACACTGTAAAATGGTTGACGCAATAACATGGTGTTACTGACACTGCAGGAGTAACACCACATTACGCTAATTCAACCGACAACAAGTATGATTGTGTTGTATGGGAACAAACTGAGTGTGTGCACACTGTAAAATGGTTGACGCAATAACATGGTGTTACTGACACTGCAGGAGTAACACCACATTACGCTAATTCAGCCGACAAGTATGTGTGGTATGGGAACTGAGCATGACTGTGTTGTAGTAACCATTCTTCAATTTCTTAATCTCTTCATTCTCCTCCTACTAACTCTTATTAAAACCTTACCTAACCTACCTACCTCCAGTAATCACTAGAACATTACCTTCTTAACGTCTTAATTTACTCTCTCTGTGTGTGTTTGTGACATGAATGTGTGTGAATGTGTAAGCCTGTTAGTGAGTGTTAGTGTATGTGTGCAAATGGTGTTATAACAGTTGTGTGTGTGGAGGAGAGAATGAGCCTGTGAGAATGAGAGTGTGCGGTGTGTGAATAATGGCATCATGAAATGTGTGTGCATGGGAAATGGGATATCAATAGACTAAAATGGTTGGTGCAATAACATGGTGTTACTGACACTGGAAGAGTAACACAACATTGCGCTATTTCAACTGACAAGTGTGGCTGGTATGGGAATGAGGAACTGAGTGTGTAGTGTACTGTACCTTTAAGTAAAATTTAAAAAAAATTGTGCATAAAAAATATTGTATGTGCAAAATAAATGAATAAGTTAAAAAATATAATATAATTTAAAACATTTTAAAAATTCAGATAAAGGAAACATTCAATGAATCTGCAGTGTAGCTACAAATTAACAAATTTGTTAAAAACAAAAAGAATTATCTACTATTTAATTGTCTGTATAGTGAATGAATAAACTGTAATTTTTAGATAACTTGCAAGATATACAGAGGGTCAAATGGATGTCCCTTAATGTGAAAGAAAATATTATCTACTCTACAATGCAAGGGATCTGCGTTTACTGTCTATGCCAAGAACAGCAGATGATTTAAATACCCATTGACAATGCTTTGGACCCCAAAGAATGTATTTAAAGTTGACCCTTAATTTAGCCTTATACAATGCCTGGTTTCTTTAAAGGTTCATAAAACCCCAAAAATTATTCTTAATAAGGATCAGATTACAAGTGGAGCGCTAACAGTTATGTGCGAGTGAAAAAGGGTTTATTACGTACGTATTACAAGTTGAAAGTAAACATGATTGCTTGATCTTAATTAAACTTAACACTGGTCGGGATAGCTCGAATTCATTACAAAGTACACATACTCATAATAACACCATCTAATAAAAGTTATTAAAAAATATTGCATAAAGATATGAGGTCTCAGGTGTTATATACGGAACAAATATAATACTGATGTTTGGGGGGTTTTTTTAGAAAGGAAAGGATTTGGTTTTATACAAGTGCCCTTGGACTATGTGACATTCTGCTATGCCCCCTCCTCTGTCTCCCTATCATCTGTCTCGCTCTTTCTCCTCTATTCTGTCTCCATTTCTATCCTCTTTTTCCTCTCTCTTTTACTTCTTATAGTATGTTGTATGAGATTGCCTTGCTTTGTCTTTAAATGTTGGCTGCGTTTAATTTTGTAATTCCTGGAACTTCATAAAAAAAAAACAACATACAAACACACTGCAAGCTTATAAGTATAGTTTTAATTAAATAAGTTTAGATTTATATCTCTTTCAAATGATCATAATCTCTAACTGCGATATTTGTCAGTACTCACATTTTTGGCACAGGTCCTAGTGGTAAATACTAGCTATACGTAACAAGCTTCTTCATACTGTGAAATAGTTTTTCCTCCATCCACTGTGTAGTTTTCTTAGAGGATTCTCTAGAAATCATATTGTTTTGTTGACCTATTTATGATTTTATGACTTCTAAGCCCTTTTGTGCCTTTGGCGTCTGTCCGTCTGGATTTAATATAAAATGAATTACGCTGGTATAGATTTTCCCCTCTTGCAGACAGAAAACTTGTAGCTTTATTTGTTTTACTTTTATTTATTTATTTATAAATCCAAATATGCAGTATATTTTTGAGAACAAGACCATTTGTACAGCCATCAAGTACTCAATTAGTATAAATATTAAATATACAGTCGATTGCACAAGTATTCAACTCATAGGAATTTAAAAAAATGTAATTTATTAATAATGCCACCTACACCCGAGACAGTAAAGTAAAAATAAACGTTCATGATTCAGTTACAGCATTTTTTTAAACAACTTTCCAATATACTTCTATTTTCTCATTTGTTTGTTCTCTTTTGTTGAAGAACACAGGATCAGCACTGCACTACTGGGAGCTAGTTGGTGAATGGTGGCTGCACATACATACCTCTTGTCTTTGGCTCACCAGATTTGTTCAACTAATTCCCAGTTGTTAGTTGCCACTCCTTTAACAAAGGTTTTCAAGAGAATGAAGCAAATTTGGTAATATAAGTAAATTGGAAAGTTGTTTTAAATTGTAATTTCTTTGTAAATAATTGTTATAATTTTTTGGAATTCATGTCCCTTTAAACTTGCACTACATACACAACACCTTGAAGGGGAATACATTTTATTTAATATTTAAAAATATATATATATATATATATATAAGTCAAAATTACTCCTTCATGTTTCTGATATAGGTTGACATTTCCAATTTACTTTTACTATCAGAGTTACTACTTCTTTCTTTTGGTATACATTCTTGATCCTTAGCGCCTATGCATAAAAGCATACCTAGGTAGGCTCAGGAGTGTGCACATATCTATATTTTGTACAGTATGTATAATAATTTTAAATCATTTTTGTTATTTATTTAATATTTCATATAACATATTTTAATAGCATGCATTGAAGATAGCAATTCTTCATGTGCGCTAACCCGACTGCATTAGTCCTAAGTTGCAAACCCTGATGTGCGTCATGTATATTTTACATTCCTTTGTTCTTAAAATATTGTACTTTTTATTATTAAATAAATATTTCTATATATATCTGATAGTGTTCATGTAAAATATATATCTATACCTGTATATATCTATAGGAAGAGATATACCGGTATAGGTATATATAGGTATACTGTATATAGAAATATGAATTTACAATAAAAAGTACATTATCAGGTAAGTGAAGAACATTGGAATGTGAAATATGTACTGTAAATATACAGTAAAACACATAAAGACATAGATACATATATATATGTATATACTGTATATAACACACAGAGAAAGTCCAGCACTCACTTACAAGCTCTCAGCTAAGATTAATAGCAAAAATGGAAGGGTCAGTCACCGCAAAACACAGAATGGGACTGCACTCCCAGACCGGACCGGGTTCTTGCACCCAGACTTGTCTGGGGTTAACTGCCTGTGACTCTGGGGACAGCACAGCTTCCTGTGAGTGCCAGTGAGCACCCAGGGCTGAGCATGTTGCAGGGTCATGGGATGTGTACCTGGTCCTGACTGGGAGTGCAGTCCCCTTCTGTGTTTTGTATATATATATATATATATATATACACACACATATGTACATTGGAGCCCTTTGTTTACCTAAAAACATGAAGTCATTTTTATTCACCATTAATATTTAATAATGTATTTAAGTGTGTATGTAGTGTAAATATTTTACATTCCAATGTTCTTCACATTATAGAAAATGTTCTTTGTATTTTTAAATATTTATTCCTATATATATCCGTATATATCTCTATCTGTATATAATAATATCAATATATAGGTATAGATATAGAGAGTTAGCTGGGCATTCCAGGCGGAGTATAGCTAGAGTATGACAAAGGTGTAGGTGTTCTGTGGGAGTTAGCCGGGCATTTCAGAGGGAGTAACCTGTACTTTGATTGGGATACATCGCCAGCAGTGCCATATATTCCAATCTCTGAAGTACAGGTTACAAGTAGGGTGTCAGCCATGTTTATCCAGCAACCTTTTCAGGGGCAAGACTTTACTGTGTGAGGCAGGTAATGTAGGTACAGTTACAGTTAGGACACACAGGCATTATTTAAAGTGTTTCAACACAGAAACTGTGTTTGGTTTTAGTGATAGCTGTGTAGGAATACTTCAAACATGCCCCCCCAATGCCCAAAGAAAGTGTCGACAAGTGGTGATGTTGGTGATGTTTTGCTGATGTTCACTCCCTTTATTAGAATATATCGACAGACCAATTGACTGCGAGGCCGACAAGGCTAGAAAGGTAGGTTCTCGTCAGTCTGTCGATGCTTCGAATATCGGGGCCATGGTGTGAGCCAAAGACAATAGGTATATACTGTATATGCAGCCACCAGTCAGCAGCTAGCACCCAGGTGCTTTGCTGCTCCTGAGCGTACCTAGATAAATCCTTCAATAAATATTTTGATACTTTTGTGAGACATAGTTACTCGGTGGGCTTATTCATTTATCATTTGTACACAAAGGATAACAAGAGAAGGGAGCAAATTAAATAATAGAAGTAAATTGGAAATATTTTTAAAATTGTATGCTATGAGGCCAGTTTATCAAAGGTCTTGCGGACCTGATTCAACAGTGCGGATCCGGTCCGCAAGACCTTGCTGAATGCGGAGAGCAATACGCTCTCCGTATTCAGCATTGCACCAGCAGCTCACAAGAGCTGCTGGTGCCACGCCGCCCCCTGCAGACTCGCGGCCAATGGGCCGCCAGCAGGGAGGTGTCAATCAACCCAATCGTACTCAATCGGGTTGAATTGAGGCGATGTCTGTCCGCCTGCTCAGAGCAGGCGGACAGGGTTGTGAAGCAACGGTCTTTAGACCGCTGCTTCATAACTGTTGTTTCTGGCGAGTCCGAAGACTCGCCAGAAACACGGCCCTTCAAGCTCCATTCGGAGCTTGATAAATGGGCCTCTATGTCTGAATTATAAATATCTAATTATGACTTTTTTGTCCCTTTAACATTTGAATTCACGTTACTTGAGAGACTTGTAACTATTGGTAAGATTTAACAGTAAAAGTTCATCAGTTCTTCATTTTTATATATACCTATAGATAGAGTTTTGCTAAATTGGGTTTTTGAATTTTAATCTGTGAAATAGGGGGATCAAGGATTCTCAGTTTTAACTATCCTTGATGATGGCAACATTTTGTGTTATAGGTGCCTATATATAGGTGGTGGTTAAAGGGATTTTTCTACTTTCAGGAGTTTACTGTTTTGTTAACCCTTTCATCCACACATCTCAGACACAGCCTCAACTGCACAGACCTTTAATTTTCAAGTAGGTCCATAGGTCCAAACAAACAAAGTTTCAGGTCTGCAATAGGCCCTTAGCCATGTCCTCTTAATCACACACAGGTTTGTCTCTTTTATACCTGCACGTATCTCAACAATCAATCCCAGACTACATTCTACTGCCATCATGTGGTCATAGAATGATTTGGCACCATTATTTATATTTTTGTCTGAGCTTATACAATGAGGATATAATAAAATAAAATAAAAGATAAACAGAATAAAAAAAAATACAAATAAAATACAAAACCCATATGTTTATATTAAAAGAGGAATACTGCATAGTATCACCAGGTAAATAACATGAGCAGAGGCCAATCAAAGTCTCTATATAACCCCTTAGGAGTTAGGGAGTTCAATTTCTGTATCCAGAACATTAATTTATGCCCGAAAACGTTCACAATAAAGTGACAAAAATATAAGACCTTTGGAGTGCTTCATGTTCGTTTGCTATATATATATATATATATATATATATATATATATATATATATATATACAGGGAGTGCAGAATTATTAGGCAAATGAGTATTTTGACCACATCATCCTCTTTATGCATGTTGTCTTACTCCAAGCTGTATAGGCTCGAAAGCCTACTACCAATTAAGCATATTAGGTGATGTGCATCTCTGTAATGAGAAGGGGTGTGGTCTAATGACATCAACACCCTATATCAGGTGTGCATAATTATTAGGAAACTTCCTTTCCTTTGGCAAAATGGGTCAAAAGAAGGACTTGACAGGCTCAGAAAAGTCAAAAATAGTGAGATATCTTGCAGAGGGATGCAGCACTCTTAAAATTGCAAAGCTTCTGAAGCGTGATCATCGAACAATCAAGCGTTTCATTCAAAATAGTCAACAGGGTCGCAAGAAGCGTGTGGAAAAACCAAGGCGCAAAATAACTGCCCATGAACTGAGAAAAGTCAAGCGTGCAGCTGCCAAGATGCCACTTGCCACCATTTTGGCCATATTTCAGAGTTGCAACATCACTGGAGTGCCCAAAAGCACAAGGTGTGCAATACTCAGAGACATGGCCAAGGTAAGAAAGTCTGAAAGATGACCACCACTAAACAAGACACACAAGCTGAAACGTCAAGACTGGGCCAAGAAATATCTCAAGACTGATTTTTCTTTTTTTTTTTTTTTTTTTTTTTTATTTTAAAACAAGATTTATTAAAGAAAAAGAAAAAGATACAGAGCATAGGTGTAAGCACACATTGCCACAATCCTTGCAAGTTCAAATACAGAAGCATAATGTCGCTTTACATTGAAAATATAGTTATTCAAGAATAAGAGATATATGCCTCCTTAGGCTGAGGGCCCTTTCCAAGGTCCTTTTTGTATTTGTAGTCAAAGAAAGTGTCGATCACTAGATCTGTAATTTTGTCAGTTCTTCGTATTCAAATAAACAAAGTGTAATGTCCTTCTTTGCAGGATAAAGTGCAATAACAAAATAAATACGAAGGTGAACAGTAAATGAGAATATCTTGATGATGATAACAATAATAAAAAAAAAAAAAAGAAAAGAAAATAATAACAGTGACATTCGTAATAGTAACCATGCTATCTCTAACAATATTATTAATAACGTTGTACCAATATCAGTAATATTGATATTAATATTGCACCAGGATACCAGCCGTCATATAGAAGTAGTTGCTTTAAAGTCTCAAGATCAAGCATTCCTGTCGAGTCTCAAAAATCCATATAACTACTAAGTAGGAAAATCAAGTGGGCCCTGTGACCTGAGCTACAGTCAGAGCAAGCTACCACCCTTCCCCCCAGTCATGTCTGGATTCTACATCGTTTGGGAGTCAGTCAATCCAGCGTTTAAGTATTCCTCCCATATAAAACCAATAGAGGAGTAGTCATCTAATCGGTTTGTTTGTCCATAGTGGTATCTCTCTAGGTGTAGGTTATGTGTTACTGTATCTTTCCACATTTTGATTGTTGGGAGCTCCTTTTTTTTCCAATTTAGGGGTATTAGCTTTTTAGCTGAGTTTATCATTAATGTTAATAACGCGAGTCTAAGTTTGCACTTGATTTTGGGGAAATGGTTAAAAAGGAAGATCCAAATATTATGAGCCAGGGGGATTTTTAACACTTTTTCAATTTCTTTCCTTATGGATTCCCAATAATCCCTCGCTATTGAGCAGTGCCACCATATATGGGATGGGGTCCCTATGTCTTGGCAGCCTCTCCAACATAGTGCTGGGGTGGTAGGGAAGAGTTGGTGCAAACGCGCTGGAGTATAATACCACCTACACATTAATTTCAAGTTCATTTCCAGTGTGGATATAGATGAGGAGGATTTACTCATGTGGGAGAATATAGATAACCATGTTTGTGTAGGTAATGTTTCTCTTGTCTCTTTTTCCCATTTAGCCACATAAGTGGGCATGGAATTAGAGTAAGATGTTACTATTTGTTTATGTGCGAGAGAGAGGATACCCCTGCTAGGGAGCGGTGCCGTACATAAGTTTTCAAAAGGGGATAAAGCACGTGTCAGTTGTGTTTTGAAAGGGTGTGTAGATAGAAAATGATGGATCTGGGAATGCGTTAGCCAGTTTTGGAAAATATCTCCACAATCAGAGATAATCTCGGTCTGTGTTTTAACTTTCTCACCTTGAAAAAATTTATATGCTGGTAATGCGTCGCTAATCCCTACAATATCTTGGCCATAAGTCTTAAGTTGTATTGGACATGCGGGGTTCCCTAACATCGGGGTTAAGGGTGAGTGTATTGTAGAAATATGTTTGTGTTTCTTTATGGTTGTATCCCAAACTTTGTAGGTTTCTCTTGTGATTGTTGGGGTCGTACTTAATATTATTCTATGGTTGGAAGGAAGCCAGCATTGGCCACTTAAGGTGGTAGTGGTAGTTAAATAATGTTCCAGCTGAACCCATTCTTTACTGGCTGCATGTTTGCACCAGTCCACTATTCTAGCTAGGAAAGTCGCAAACCTATAGTGTAATATGTTTGGGGCTCCCAATCCTCCTAACTCTTTGGGGCGGTATATAGTGGCTGTAGCGATGCGTGGTCGTTGATGCGACCATATGAAGGAATTTAACATCTTCTGAAGACGATATATCATACGGTCTGGGAGGGGTATCGGCAGGGTCTGTAGAAGGTACAATATTTTGGGTAAAATTATCATTTTAATTGCATTGAGTCTACCGAGCCAAGACAAAAATTTATCACTCCATGTTCTAAACATGGAAGTAATGTGTATTGTAAGGGCTTCATAATTCAATGTTAACATTTCCTGCAGGACTGGGGACAGGTAGACGCCGAGATATTTTATTGCTTTCTCTTGAATTCTAAAGTGGAACTGCTTTTGAATATTTTGTATTGTCGCAGGTTCTAAATGAACACTCAGCAATTCCGATTTTGCGACATTAATTCGCAGGTTAGAATAATGACCGTATGTCCTTAATAGTTGCATGAGAGCAGGGATAGATGAGTTAGGGTTCGTGAGAGTGACGAATACGTCATCCGCATATAATGTTATTTTATATTCGGTGTTCCCTATAGTGTGTCCTGTAATGTCTGCATTGTTTCTCACATAAGAAGCTAGTATCTCCATTGAAAGTACAAAAAGTAGCGGTGAAAGTGGGCAGCCCTGCCTGGTTCCGTTTGAAATCTGTAATGTATCAGAGGTAGTGTCGTTCAACTTAATTCTAGCTTGTGGTTTATTATAAAGGGCAAAAATCTTTCCTACCATTTCTTGATCAAATCCAAACCCAAATAGGGTTTGTTTTAGAAAAAGCCAATCCAGCCTATCAAAGGCCTTCTCCGCATCCATAGATATGAACGCGGAGGGGGCCTGTTGTTTGTATGCATATTCCATTAAAGTCAGAATTTTGGAAGTGTTGTCTCTAGTTTCGCGCGTTGGTATAAAACCAGCTTGGTTTATATGGATTATGGAAGGTAGAAGGGTGTTTATTCGGGTCGCAATAATTTTAGCATACAATTTGATGTCTACGTTCAGTAGAGAAATCGGCCTGAAGTTTGCCGGTATGGTCGGGGGTTTACCCGGCTTGGGGAGTATAGAGATTTGGGCTTCCAACATTGAGGGAGGAAAAGGATTGTTCTCAGAGACTTCATTAAAGAGGGAAGTGAGAACTGGGACTAGGATTGGAGAGAAGGTTTTATAATATTTAGAAGAGAAACCATCAGGGCCCGGGCTCTTCCCTTTGGGTAGTGAGGTAATCGCGCTTTTTAACTCTTGTAATGAAATTGGTAGATTTAAATCTTTTAATTGGTCTTGAGTGATTTTAGGGATCTGGCTGTGCGCAATATAGGAAGTAAGGTTTGATAAGTGTTCCTCAGAAGGATATGTGTCAGTTATGTTATAAAGATTGGCATAATACCCCTGAAAGGTCTGTAGAATGTCTTTAGTGGTAACTACTGTGGTTTTATGTTGGGGGTCCTGGATTTCATAAATAAATGACTTAAATCGTTTTTTTTTTAATGCGCGAGCTAAAAGTTTACCTGTTCTGTTGCTCTCGTAATGGAATAGGCTGTTTGTTTTCCTACGGAGTGTTTGATGCTCTATATCTAAAAATGTATCTAGAGCTAATCGTGCCGAGTTATATTCTTGTGTTATTATGGGGTCAGTTGGATTTAATTTGAATGAATGATCAAGTCTTAAAAAGGTCTCAGATAATTCCTTATACAATAAACAAGCTTTTTGCCTTGCCTGTGCTTTCAATTTTATTAATTCTCCACGAACAACACATTTATGTGCCTCCCAAATTTTAAAGTTGTCTGCTATAGAGTTAGTATTGAATTTAAAATATTCCGATATGAGTGTGGTAAGGATATCTACATGTTTCGGGTCGTGTAAAAGGGTTTCATCTAATTTCCACATGTATGGTTCAGATGGTGTCTCAGGCCATGAGAATTGTAATTTAACTGCTGAGTGGTCAGACCATGAGGTAGGGGAAAGCTCACACTTGTGAACATAGGGGAGACCTTTTTGGTTAGTGAATATATAATCTAGCCTACTATGCGTTTTGTTTGGATGGGAAAAAAAAGTGTAGTCTCTTTTGTCGTTATGGATTAAGCGCCAGATATCATACAGATTAAGTTATCTTAAATTTTTCCACAAGTATGTGGAAGTCTTTTTGGACACTGTTATGTTGGGGTTAGAGCTGTCTTTTGTAGGTTGTAAAGGGAAGTTGAAATCTCCTGCCAAATATATTGGACCAACTGCTAAATCAAGTATTCTCCTGAACGCACTACGGAAAAAAGGGGTCTGATTGTTATTTGGGGCATATACGTTCACTAAGGTTATAGGACGGCCATATAGTAGCCCTGTAATGCCTAGGAATCTGCCTTCTCTATCTCTTTCCGTCTGAGTCAATGAGAAAGGAAGGTCCTTTCTAATTAGTATGCTAACTCCTGCTTTTTTACTAGGACCAGAGCTATGAAAATGTGTAGTATATAATTTCCCATAGAATTTGGGTTCCCTTTTATGTCTAAAATGTGTCTCCTGCAGAAACACAATATCTGCATGTCGTTTTGCAAGATCCAGCATTGCTTTAGAGCGTTTGGCTGGTGAATTTAAGCCCTTGGCATTTTGTGTCACTAGGGTCAAATGATGTGTGTAACTACGTTTGGACTGTGTCATTTTACCTACTTGAGTACCAGTTGGTTGAGGAATGCGGTCTGGTTCCTGGTGCAAGATCCTGAGTTGGTCATGTTGCGAGTTTCATGTCCTGTAAAACTGAATTTTAACATTACAAACAGTGCGAACAAAAACAGATTATAACTAAAAAAATAAGATAAACTAACTATTGTTAAACAAACATAAACATAAGAGCCTCTCGTCCTAATGTAGGGCATATCGAGAGTAGACTAATGGGGATGCTAGTTACTAGCCCGAAAAATTTTCTTTTAGAAAGTCATCTACTTCGGTAAATAGAATTAATAAAAAAAAAAAATAGCTTACTGGTATCAACCGTACTATAAGGGATTAATATAAAGACGGTAATGAAAGGTGCTAATCAAAAATCGTGAAAATCCCAGGTTGACAGGGTGGCTTACAGTTTGACTGAGGATTCTATGTCAGCGGAATCACCCTTCAAAAAGTAAGGGCTTCAGTGGGCCAAATTTGCTGCTGATGCATAAAATAAATCTTAAACCACATGTATTACAGATATAAATGAGCAAGAGGAAAGAAAAAAAAACTGGTATTAAACTTGCATTAAAACTTGTATTAAAGCTGCAAATCTCAAACCTAAATTGGAGTCCTACAACTCAGGTAACACTGGTAGAACTAAGCTGGTCAGCAGCCTTCAGGCCTGTTGGTGAGACATTAGCTTTCCCTTTTTTGGAGGAAACTGTGTGCCAGGCCGATGTCTGTCTGTTTGGTCTCTTTGTGGGAGGCTGCTTGGTGTTGGTTGCCTCTTCTGGTTCTATAGGATCGAGTCCTAGTGTTGAGCAGAAGTCAGGAATGTCCTCTGGAGTTCTGCAGATCAGTCTAGAATTATTTCTTAGGACCCAAATTTGCGCTGGGAAGCCCCATCTGTAGGGGATCTTTTTGTTCCTGAGTGTAGTGGTCAGCGGTGAAAATTCCTTTCGCCTTTGGAGAGTTTCATATGATAGATCCTGGTAGAATTGAAGAACCGTCCCTCTGAATCTGATCGGTTGATTCTTACGAGATTGATTCAGAATCATTTCCTTCTCTAGAAAGTTCTTGAATCTAATGATGATATCCCTAGGTGGGGCATTATCCGGAGGCCTTGGGCGAAGAGCTCTGTGCGCCCTTACCCACTGTATATCTGTTGTATGTGACGTTTCTTTCACATGCTGGAACAGAGCAGGTAGGTAGACTGGGAAATCACGTGGCAGGACATCCTCAGGGACTCCTCTGATTCTCAGGTTCTTCCGCCTACTGCGGTTCTCCAAGTCCTCAAGTTTCTCTTGGAGGCCATTAATGACCTCTTGTTGTGATGTTACTTGCTCTGTCAGAGTAGAAACCTCCTCTTTAAGTTGTTCGTGTTTATTCTCTAGCGATTCTACCTGAAATCCCAGTGCGTGAATGTCTTGTGACATTGCTGCCAGTTCTTCTCTCAAGACTGATTTTTCTAAGGTTTTATGGACTGATGAAATGAGAGTGAGTCTTGATGGGCCAGATGGATGGGCCCGTGGCTGGATTGGTAAAGGGCAGAGAGCTCCAGTCCGACTCAGACGCCAGCAAGGTGGAGGTGGAGTACTGGTTTGGGCTGGTATCATCAAAGATGAGCTTGTGGGGCCTTTTCGGGTTGAGGATGGAGTCAAGCTCAACTCCCAGTCCTACTGCCAGTTTCTGGAAGACACCTTCTTCAAGCAGTGGTACAGGAAGAAGTCTGCATCCTTCAAGAAAAACATGATTTTCATGCAGGACAATGCGCCATCACACGCGTCCAAGTACTCCACAGCGTGGCTGGCAAGAAAGGGTATAAAAGAAGAAAATCTAATGACATGGCCTCCTTGTTCACCTGATCTGAACCCCATTGAGAACCTGTGGTCCATCCTCAAATGTGAGATTTACAAGGAGGGAAAACAGTACACCTCTCTGAACAGTGTCTGGGAGGCTGTGGTTGCTGCTGCACGCAATGTTGATGGTGAACAGATCAAAACACTGACAGAATCCATGGATGGCAGGCTTTTGAGTGTCCTTGCAAAGAAAGGTGGCTATATTGGTCACTGATTTGTTTTTGTTTTGTTTTTGAATGTCAGAAATGTATATTTGTGAATGTTGAGATGTTATATTGGTTTCACTGGTAAAAATAAATAATTGAAATGGGTATATATTTGTTTTTTGTTAAGTTGCCTAATAATTATGCACAGTAATAGTCACCTGCACACACAGATATCCCCCTAAAATAGCTAAAACTAAAAACAAACTAAAAACTACTTCCAAAAATATTCAGCTTTGATATTAATGAGTTTTTTGGGTTCATTGAGAACATGGTTGTTGTTCAATAATAAAATTAATCCTCAAAAATACAACTTGCCTAATAATTCTGCACTCCCTGTATATATATATATATACTGTATATATATATATATATATATATATATATATATATATATATATATATATATATATATACACACAAAACACAGAAGGAGACTGAACTCTCAAACTGGACTGGATACACATCCTATGACCCTGCAACATGCTTAGCCCTGCTCGATAGCACTCTCAGGAAGCTGTGCTGTCCCCAGAGTCAAGGCCCATAGGGAAATTTACAAAATAAATTAATACAACACACAGAAAAAGTCCAGTACTCGCTTGCAAGCTCACAGCTAAGATTAAAAGCAAAACTGGAAGAGTTAGTTACCGCATCTAGCCAAATGGGACAAGCCCAGGTACCACATCAAGGTTTCTCCCAAAACCTGGGTTCCTAATACAGCCATACAAATGCAAGCTCTCAATCAAACAAACTGGGAACAAGTCAAGGGTTCACAGAGGCCAGTAATACGATTTGCCTTAACTACTAGGTATTGTTACTCAGATTCAGTATGTATTGCTCAAGCTAGACATTGATTACAATATATGACCAATATTAATATAATACTCAATACTCGAGCACCTTAAGTAACGATTACATCTAAATTACTTTGGTATTAATGTTCTCACGAACAGCCACACAGTCATTTGCTGTTTACTACTTTAAACAAGCAGTGAGCAAATAGAGCAAGATTATTATGTAAGGATATACATCTGTCACAGCATTACCACTAACTAGACTCAGTTTCTACCTTACCCAAGTTTTAAGATTTGGTACACAGTGGTCGGTGTGAATAATCTATTTCATTAATAACACCAGTGGTATCATAATTACTATTTTTGCTTTGAGCAAGTACAATTGCATAGAGTGCAAACCTAACATACACACTGATATTAGTGATATAATTGATTTGTTTGATATTTGATCTCAACTTACACATTGGATATCTTGGATATCTATATATAGTGTTGTCTATTGGGCGAGCATTTTGCAACTAGTAGAATTCCACTTAAGTCACAATATACTACAGTCGGTCCTTAAGTGTGGTTTTAATGTATTATCCTATTTTATTTTTGACCCCAATAAAAGTTATATTTTAATAGTAGTTGAATTCATTAGTCTCTCCTTCTTTATCCTTCGGGATTAGATAGTGATAATTATACAGATCTCACTTTAATTGACCTGGGAGTGCTCCAAGTGTATTCTTTTTCCTTTTTTCTGTGTATCAAGTCTCATACACTCAGCACCCAAACCCAGCCGGATCAGTTGGCTAGATAAAGGATATACAGGTCTATTGTACATAAGTAGTGCCATTGGTAATTTTTTAGTCTATACAATTTTAGTACCTGACTCTCAGGTTTTCCACCAATAGAGCACACTAAAATTTGTTCTTCAGTAACAACCACAAATGTAATCTATTTTGTCACTATGCCATCCAAGTGGGAGCAAGATAGACTATCTAGACAACGCAAAAGAGAAACTGACCTTAATGACGTATTTAAAAATCCTTCAACAAATGTACTAAACATACAAGACAAAATGAACTCAGCACTCAAGGACATACACAAACTTATGTTCAAACAAGATACACTGTGGTGAAATCACCACTTTTTTGAAAAATATATTGAACTTAAACTAATCCCTAGAGGGCTGAGAATACAATTATTTCCGGCATTTGAATTCCGAAACCCCCAACATAATATTGAGTGGTAAGATGCACTATATGATCAGAGCGCTCAATAAAATTGATGAAAATCCTAATCAAGCATCATAAGGAAGAATATGATCTTTTAGAGACTAGAGTTCAGGAATTGAATACTCAGCTACAGGAATTTGAATCTCTCACAGACTTTGAACAAACATACAAACAATATCAAAAGGAGTTAGATAAATACGAGAACTAAATTAAACAAACAAAACAAGGTAAATTGAGCAGGGACAAAACTGACTATGCAAATAAGAAAGTCTATAAATGGAAAATAAGAACCAATATTAATAGAGAAAGACCTTCAAGAGTAAATTTGGTTCAAAGTGATGTTTCCGATACAGAAGGGGAAGAGTCAGAAACTCATGAGTCAGACACAGAGCCACGTACATCTAATTCTGAAAGCAATACAAGAATTACAAGAGGGAAGAGGAAGGATTTTTTAGGAGCAGGTGCCTCTTCACACATAGACACACCAGAAGAGGCAGGGGGCAAACCAAAAAGGCAAAACAAAAGCCAGACATCGAACAAAACAAACAAAAAAAGTTGGAAACCCTGTCAGAGAACTCCAAGTGCCTTCTCCCAAATGAAGTTGACTCATTGAGAATAATAAATCTATCCCAAAAATTATTATCTGAAGCACATATTTCCATACTCTCTAAAGGCATGTCATTCTGTCCTACACCGAACCTAGACAAATTTGAAACAATTATGGATGTACACTTATTCATCCGCAAAATAGCACTGAAAAGGTTCTATAGCGGTAAAAACAAATTCAACTAATATAAAAGAACCAGCATCATCACATATTTGGTCTGATGATGAGAGAGATACTCTGGAAACATTAGAAATATTGTTATCTGAGGATGTCTCAAAGGAGGAACAAAGGCTTGAACCATCTAAAGAAATAAAATGGAGGGATAAGATAACCAACAAATCAACCTTCATGCCCAAGTTAAGTCAATGCTCCCAATTACAGGTATTCCCAGACGTGGTCTGTGATGAAATAATACAACTATCTGATAAATCAAATGAACACAACTTAACATATAATGAGCAAAGGGCATTGAATGATATGAAAAATTGGGATGAAGTCATCATCCGAAATTCCGACAAAGGAAGGAATATTGTGTTGTGGCCAATCAACATGTATAGAAAAGAAACTGACAAACAACTAAAAGACACTTCTTGTTACAAGAAACTTGGATTTAATCCAAATAAAGTGTATCTTCATGAATACATGAATATGTTAGATATGGCCAAATATGACAACATAATCACAAGCAAGGAATTTCAGTTTTTGAAAGTGAATGATCCAACTGTAGCGACTTTCTATTTAATCCCAAAAGTCCATAAAAACAAAAATCACCCTCCTGGATGCCCGATTGTCTCTGGTATCAATAGTCTCACTGAGAAAGCGAGTAAATACATTGACTTCAGATTAAGAAATTATCTCCCTCAGCTATCCTCATACGTACAGGACACAACAGATGTGCTGGTTCAATTAGAAAATGTACACCTTTCTTCTACTACATGGCTAGTCACGGCAGACATGGAATCACTCTATACATGCCTCAATCATGATCTGGGCATTCAAGCTGTACAGTGGTTTCTGTCCATGGGATCGGAGGAGGATCCCGCACATGATGACTTTGTACTACAACTTTTAAAGTTTCTTCTCACACATAACTTCTTTACATTCTATAACGGTTTTTACCTTCAATCCAGAGGTACCGCTATGGGTACCGCCTGGGCTCCCACCTATGCCAATCTCTTTCTAGGCTGGTGGGAGCATAGATTTGTTTCTCAGATGATAATACACATGATTTAGACAAAATTCCCTTACGGATTTGTTACATTGATTACGTGCTCTTCCTATGGGAGGGCACCAAGAATGAGCTGGAGCAGTTCATGGTAATGCTGAAATCCAACGCATTTAATATTAAATTGACCTATGAAGCAGATCAAGTTAACATCAAATTTTTAGACCTCCAAATCAAAAAAACTAAAACAGGCTTATTGGAAATGTTCATCGTAAAAAGACAGCTACCAATAGCTTACTACACAGCACAAGTGCACATGCCCCTAACACAATCAAAGCCCTCCCTGTTGGTGAATTTCTTCGGATGAGGCGTAATTGTTCTACTGAGGACAATTACAAGTTGAGAGCCAAAGAAGTAACTGAAAGACTTATATCCAGAGGTTACAGTCGAAGGTCAATAAAAAGGCAGAATTCAGAGCCAAAAATACCCTCAGACAGGATCTGTTAAAAAAGAAAAATAAGCCTCAACAAGAACAAATCAGATTTATCTCCACTTATAACCCTAAGAGTACACAAGTACTAAATATCTTAACCTCTGACCCCATTCTTTCACATATTATGGGAGATAGAGTCCAAACAGGCTTCAGGAGAACTCTTAACCTTAAGGACTTGATTAGTCCAAGCCATCTACAGGGATCAAAAACAAAGGGAGCTTTTCAAAAGGGTCCATTTAAATGTGGCACATGTAGCACGTGCAGCTTCATGGTTAAAAAACATGAAATCTGTGACCGATTTCAAAAAATGCACAAAATTAAATCATACATCAATTGTCACACAGAGGGAGTTGTATATGCCCTCCAATGCAAATGCAATACGACCTATGTAGGCATGACAACAAGAAAAATCAGACTAAGACTTCAAAAACATCTGAGGAACATAAAAATGCTACCAAAGATCTACAAGATGGTAAAAACGTGACTTTCTTAAACGACACAACTCTAAACAATCAGAACTTAAATGTTTCGGAATAGAAAAAATACAGCTAGGCATAAGAGGCGGGAACCTGGAAAATATCCTGCTACAAGCAGAAAGCAAATGGATTTTCCTGCTTAATACAGTCCAACCGCATGGATTAAATCAATATAATAACTTTATATCATTCTTGTAAAAAATATGACAAGATAAATTGCCAACTTGCCATTTTTGACTTAGCAGTCTAATCTTTCTATAACTATATATAAGATCTCAGTGTATACTATTCTACATTATTCTTACACAATATTTAACTAATACTTAGCTTATGTAATAGTTTATTAATAGCTAGCGTGACATAACAGTTTATTATTATAGACAACCATACAACTAGCTATTCATAATGTCACTCCAATGTACACACTATAGGTGAAGGGGGTAGCAACTTATTTACTAATAATAACCACATATTTAAACACTTATTTCAACAATCATTTCACAAGAAAAGTATTTCACTCACTTATATTCTTTTTACCCCACATTAATTAATTTTTATTAATTTTTATTATTTTTTATTTATTTATTATTTTTTATTTTATATATTTTTTTTTTATTATAATTTTTTATTATTATTTATTATTATTTTTTATTTTTTTTAATACTTTATTTAGTTTCCAGTGTGACTTACAGCGACAATTCAACCAATAACAAGATACAAAAATATAACCATTGAACTGTAACATATGGATAAAGCTCATCCCCTCCACCACACTGGGTTTTTACTTTTACATTTACCATCTCTCCTCCACAGCCTCCGTGTCTCCACACTCCTACCTTCCCTACTCCACCCTCCCTCATCTCCTGTAATGGTTATTGTATTCACATTGAGGAACATCTGGACATTATTTTACTCCTATGATCATCTACCTTAGCTTCTCTTACTCTTGACGTTTATCGCCTCCCCAGTCTCTGACTTATCAACTCTCCCCCGGGCGCCGCCCCCAGGAATTCTTTTCCCTACCTGGACCTCATATTGTCTGCTCCCCCCCTCTCTGTGTGAAGATGTTCCACTTTCCTTTCATTTGTGCATTTAGAATATGTTCTGAGTCCTTGAGAGGATAAATGATTTGTCTTTGGTGAGCCACATCTAGTGATCTGATGAATGGTTCCCATTTGGTCATAAACTTTTTTGTTCTTCGTGTTATGTCCCCCTGGGTGTCAATTTGTTCATATGTCATCTGTCGTCTCAAGGCTTCCTTGAGGTGTGTCAAGTGCGGGGGGGCCTGAGCTAACCACTGTTTGAGGATAAGTCTCCTAGCATGTAACACTACATTGTGTATATACTCTCCGTGTTGTTTGGGCCCTGCCTGTGTGTGCAGAAATATCACCATTTCAGGTGTGAATCTAATTCTCTCCCCGGTGCTTCCCTCCAACCACCTCTGCGTCATATTCCAGAATTTTGTTAGGTGTGGATAATGCCATATCATATGTATGATATTTGGGTTAGCGTGTGAGCATTTTGGGCACAGACCTGACGTGTCTTGCTTCCACTTGAGAAATAATTTTGGTGTAATGTAAGCATTGTGGACCAGTTTAGTATGTGATTCTCTTAACTCATTTGACAGGGTAGCGTCTCTTACCTTTGTGAAGCTTTGTTCAATACATGTGTCTGTGATCTCCTGCCCTATGATTGCAGTCCAAGTATTCTTGATGTGTGTTAAATTGGCTTTGTTCGGTCTTTTTTGCAAAGTTTTATAAGTGTAGGATATGGAGGTCAGTCCCCCCCTTGTCAAGGCTAATAATTGGTAGAGGTCGCAGTTGTTGTCCGGCATTTTCCCTGATTTCAGTAGTTCTTGTACGTAATGCCTAACCTGCAGATATGCAAAATGGTGTTTATTGGGTATCCCATAGTCCCTCTGTAGTTCTGCAAACGAGCGGACTACTGTACCCTCTATTTTAAGAATTTGTTTAACGCTTGCCACTCCCCAGGCATTCCATTGTTTAAAGGGTTTCGTAGTAAATCCCGCTGGAAAGTCAGGGTTGCCCTCCAGTCGCAAGAAGGCCGTGTGATTAGGTGAAACCCCTAAGGCCCTACAAACCTTTCTCCACGCCCCTATCGGGCCACTGAATAATGTTTCCCTCCCCAGGATGGATTCTATCTGGGTGCGCGTCATGTGTGGTAACATCTTGAGTGACCATGGTTTAATAAAGGCTGTCTCTAGTTTGGTATTGGTGAAGTGTTCCCCATCCGTCAACCAGTCCATCACGTATTTGACCCCCGCTGCCCAGTTATAGAACTCAATATTCGTTAGCCCCAAACCTCCCATCTCCGGTCTGCCAGTCATTTTCTGATAACTCATTCTGTGCTTTTTCCCCCTCCATACAAAGTGCATAATGTCTCTATTTAGTGTTTTGAGGTCTTGCTTGTGTAAGAGCTCAGGGAGCATCTGTAGGGTATACAGCAGTTTGGGAAACAAAATCATTTTAATGAGCCCTATTCGTCCTGATAGGGTTAGTGGTAGTGTACTCCAGTTTTTTAGCATGTGACTTAAATCTTTCAGTAGTGGTCCGAGATTGACCCCATACCACTGAGTTGGATCTCTGGTCAGTGTGATCCCTAGATATTTAAAGGTATGTGTGATCACTTTGAAATTGTCCTCTAGGGGTAGGTCTGGGTTTTTATTATATAGCCAGAGTAGCTCCGATTTGTCCTTGTTTATTTAGCCTGAAATCTTACTAAAATCTGCAATGATTCTGGTTATGATGGGTATGTTTCTTCTTGGGTCCCTTGTGTATAGCAGCATGTCGTCCGCAAATAATGATAGATGCAGAACTTCCCCATCTATGTCTAGGCCCTCCGTTTCCCTCCTTATTCTAATGGCTAGGGGTTCCAGTGCAAGGTCGAAAAGGAGCGGGGAGAGAGGACATCCCTGCCTCGTGCCTCTCTTGAGGGTGAACATTTTGGAAGGCGACCCGTCTACCAGGACTGCCGCTTGGGGATTGCTATAAATAGTTTTGATGACTTTCATGAAGGCTCCCTGTATCCCAAATATCTCCATAGTGGTAAATAAATGGTCCCATAGAATTTTATGAAATGCCTTCTCGGCGTCTACTAGGATTAGGCAGGCTTCCTCCCTATCATGCTGTGTAGTTTCCCCTCCTAGTCTCCAAAAGTGTGTAAGTAATAACTGAAGTTTCCTCATATTTTTAACTGCTGACCGAACCTTTACGAACCCGGTTTGGTCTTCATGAACTAACAGGGGGATTAGTGCCGCCAATCTATTTGCTAATAATTTGGTTAGTATTTTATAGTCCGAATTGAGGAGGGATATCGGTCTATAGGATTGGGTCAGAAGTGGGTCCCTATCTGGCTTGGGGAGGACTGTGATGTTGGCTTCTGTGAATCTATTGGACAAGCTGGCTCTCCCTTCTAAAATGGCATTGTATAGCAGGGCTAGCGTGTCTGCCGTCTCTGCTTTAGTCATTTTGTAGAACTCCCCGGGCAACCCATCGGGTCCCGAGGCCTTCTCCAGTGGGAGTGTGTCTATCACCTTTGCTATCTCTGAGGGCTGAATCTTGGCATTTAGTTTCTGCAGGTGTTCCTCATCTAGCTGTGGAAGTGCCAAGTCCCTCCAAAACTTTTCCTTCACATCGGGATCTATTTTTTGGGAGTTATATAAGTCCGAATAGTACTCTTGGAATGCTCTCTGTATTTCCCCGTCTGATGTGAGGACCCTGTCCTTCCCCTTAATGGCTACTATGGTGTGTGTTTTCCTCTCTAGTTTAATAAGCCTGGCCAGTAACTTCCCTGTGCGATTCCCGTATCGATAGTATTTTGCCTGAGAGCGGTTCTGGGCAGTGACTGATGTTTGTGTGAGATATGTGTCTCTAAGGCTTTTTACTTCCCTATATTTGATCCTGTTTTGTTCCGTGGGGCACCTCAAATATCGATTTCTAGCGTTTAAAAGCTGTCTTAAGAGCAGGTCCCCCCTGATTCTGCGTGATTTCTGTAACTTTGCTGTGTATGCTGTGATCACCCCCCTCAGAACCGCCTTTGCGGACTCCCAATACAGGGATATATCATTGAGGTGTTGCGCATTCAGTTCCTTGTATGCCAACCACTCCCCAACTAGGTATTTTCGTAAGTTAAGGTCAATAAAGAGGTGCACTGGGAATCTCCATCTATTCGTCTGCCAGCGAGGTGGGTTAGTTTCTAGGAGTAAGGTAACTGGGGCATGGTCAGATATAGTTATCGGATCTATCTTAACATCTGTTACTCGTGTGCAGAGTGAGCTAGTGACCAGGAAATAGTCTATTCGTGACAGTGTTGTTTTAGCTGGGTGCAGACAGGTATAGTCCTTGGCTTCCGGATTCCTGTCCCTCCAAACATCTGTTAGGGAAAGTGCGTTTCTAAAGTTTTTAAGTAGGCGTGTTTCCCCCTTTGAGTCCCGTCCTTGTGCTATTTGCCTTACGGGCAGTTGTGGGTTATGAAATCTGTCTGCTGGTGTATGTGGTGCGATGTTATAGTCACCTCCCACGATGATGGGGAGATCCGGGAATTGTATAAGTCTTGCCTGAAGCTCGGTTAGGAATGCTTTCTTATCTGTGTGCGGCCCATATACTCCACATAGTATCATCCGTATGCTTCAAATTCTTATGTCAACTATTATGTACCTCCCCTCCGTGTCTGTGACAACTTGTAATATAGAGTAGTCCAAGCCCTTTCTAAACAGCATTGCGACCCCTCTGGCTCTCCTCCCCTCGTACGGGGTGTAGACAACCTTCCCTACCCATCCCTGTTTGAGTTTCTGGTGCTCTTTCTGAGAAAGGTGTGTTTCCTCCAATATGGCTATGTCAGTTCTTTTGATGTTCAGTTGTCTAAGAATAGTTTTCCTCTTTATTGGGGATGTGATCCCCCCCACATTCCATGTGGTCAGCTTCATCTTAATCTAGAGTGTGGGAGTACCCTGCAGGGTACGTGTGTATCTCAATCAAAGTGTCTACTAGGTGTGGTATGTGTGCGGTAACCTTACAAACTGGATCCCTGTGTCCAGGTCCCCCTGGTGTTGTGGTTCCGTGAGGCCGTAGCCACTTTTTTCCCTTGAGCGGCACCCAGGTGAAAGACGAATCTTCTCTTTTTCTAGCTCAAACAGTGATTTTTAAGTCTTTACCCTCTGGCTCCTATATTGGGGCACACAACTACCTACTTCTATACCTCTGCAAGTTATATTGTCTCTGCCTTGCTTACCTCACTGTCCCTGCGCTCCCTCTCCCTGGTACATACAAGTAGTCAGTACTTTAAGTAAGTATATAGGGCTTAGAGCTTTTTGAGAGATCAACAATAAAACCATACAGTGCCTATAAACTTTTCAAACTTTGAACTGACAACTTTGGAACTGTTCCCTACTCTAGGGTTTAAGTGAACAATACAATACAAACTTTGTTTACTAGTAATCCCCCCCCCCTCACTTTGCAAGGATACAAGTGTTCATGTTCATGTCCACAGATGCCAGATACTTCTGACCTGTCCGGGCCCAGCCAGAGCTCTAGCTCACGGTACCGCCTCCTCTTCGTTTATTCTGCGTTGCTTTTCTCTTTCTCTTTGAAGGTGTAATTTAAGTTGCATTGGGGACTCAAAGAACAGTGGACCTTTCTCTGTATGCAGTCTCAGTCTAGCTGGAAACAGCAAGGCTGCTGTTCTACCCTGTTCATTGAGTTGTTTGCAGAACGGCGTGAATTCTCTTCTTTTAGCAGCAACAATCGCTGAATAGTCCTGGAACAGCAAGATTCTTCTTCCCTCGTATTCCAATGAGGTGGACTTCCTGTATGCTTGTAATATTGTTATTTTATCTTTGAAATTAAGATATTTCACCATCACTTGACGTGGTGGCTGATTGTTGTCTCCTTGTCTTCTTTGGTCTCCCACTCTGTGGGCTCTTTCAACTGTGCATGGCAATGATTCTTTAGGGATATTCAACAGGTTGTTCTCTGCAAATTCCACTAATTGTGAGCCCGGCAGCGACTCTGGAACCCCCACTATCCGAAGGTTGTTTCTGCGTGATCTGTTTTACAGATCGTCAATTTTTGCCCACAACTTCTCATTTTGTTGTTGTAGGGAATTGACTTGGGATTCTGTTTCTCTGTGTCTTGATTCCTCTTCCGCCACCTTTTGCTCTATCCTTGTTAATCTGCTATTGAAGGTCTTGACCTCCTCTGTAAGAGAATCCATCCCAGATTGGAGCTGGTCAATCTTTGGCAGAAACAGTGCTGAGATTTGTGTAACAATCGGGTGTGTGTCCATCATTAAGTTAGGTGGTGTGTCTTCTGCCAGCTCTGCGGCCTGCTGGACCTCTGCCTGATTTTTCTTTTTGTCCGCGTTCTTTTGCCTTCCGGCCATAGCGTCCGTTTTTTTAACGAAAGAGTTATAATATTTGTACATACAGGGCTAAGATACGGACAGCTGATAGTACCAACTGTGTTTGATTAACGCTAAATTGTTCCTTGTGCAAAGATATGTGACTTTAAGTGAGCTGGGCCCGTTCTGGCCAGGGCTTCATATCAGATCAATAGCAAGATGGGTGAGTGGGGGTATGGGGATCTTTGTCTTTAGTGCTGCATAGCTGTGTAAAATGTCAGTTATTTAAACAGTTCCAGAAATACACATAAAATGGGAGGAGGGCCCTCCCCCCCGATGCTGATGAGGATATGGAAGTGGGGTCTTTATATGATCTCTAGACCTTCTTAGTCCCTTTCCACAACCCATGGAGGCACCCCTTGTAAGAGACTGTTATGGCCAGTACAGTTCGTTTAATTAGGTCTATATATGTGTGGGCTGTAGAGAGCTCTATATCTGCTTATTCTCGCCTCTTCTGCCCAGGAGTGCGTGCTGCCTTCCTCTGTGTCTCCCGCAGCAAAGCTGACCCAAGGCTGAGAATTTTGTGTGCCTGGGCTAGACCTCCTCTTAGGGGCTATGCTGCCTAATACTGCTGTGAGGGTGATTTTAGTTCCCTGTTCCAGACCACTTGCACTCCGTGACCCCTCTGCCTGTTATGCGCTGCCCGTGTGTGTCCCTGTGGGCACTGGCTGTTGCTGCCCACTGTGTTGTATTATCCGTTGGTCTCCCCACACTCGCTCCCCTTTACCTTTGGGGATAACAGGGCTCTCCACACACACGCTGAGCCGCAGTGCGTCACTCTCTCTAGGCCAAGATGGCAGTTTCCCCCCTTAGACAATCTCACCCTCCGACACTATGATGTCTCTCAAGTAGCTCTTTCCTCCTCAGTTGTACCCCCGACAGTCGGCTGGGCTCAATTCTGGGCTCGGTCAGTGAGTAATTACTCCAGGTGCTGTGGAGTGCGCTTCTGCTTTGGCGGCATCCGCCGCTACGCACCGCTTCCCCAACTATCTGTGTCTTCAGCGGTGAGGGAATTGTTGCTTGATTAATTCCTTACCGATTCACATCCTGGCAGACTCTGTACCTCTGCCAAGGATATTGGCTGTTACTGGGCTGGTTCTATCGATGAGAGGCTAAGTTTTGGAGCTCTGTAGCAGGAGCTCCTTTCCTTGCGTCCTCTCACTTTGCCCTCCCACCGGAAGTCTTATTATTATTTTTTATTAAATATTTTTAGTCTCTTACAATCACTTCCTCTAGCACAGGATTTCAGTAGAATAAAAACTGAATGATCACCCTTTTTTTTCAAATTAATTTTGTCATGTATATTAGTTCACAAATTAAGCACATTTACATCACATTTAATGCCATCCTTGTGCATTATAGTATTGACTAGGTGATTGCACATTTATTTATTCACTATCCAAATCCATCACAAAAGATACACAATGTAACAATATACATACTGTGACTAATTTTTATAATTATTCAGATAGAACAAAACCATTTAAAAATAAAAATGATATTATGTAATTTCTTTCACACTCAAGGACATTGGATTACTTAAAATAATTTCCCGTGTCTGAATTACACGTATAGAGATAAATGTAAAATGTACTCATATTACTTATAAACTATTAGATACTATTGTAACAATCGCAGCAAAACAGTCACATCATGTAGCTTGTAAGTAGTTAGTATTTAAGATCAGATATCATAACATGAATCCCACAGTAAGTTTTATATTTATTCTTATTATAATTTTTATTTTCAGGCATGTTAGTCCAATCGTGTGAGATATACAGTTAGTCCCTAATGACATCTGATTCAGGTTGTGTATACACTTGGTTAAGATGCCTATGTTTATTTCTAATGCCATGAAACAGTTAACTTTAACTGGTACAATTTTGTAGTATCCACCTTAATATGACTCAACAATCAGAATCGTCTGTAATAGGTCAGTGGGCACATACACGCCTATTGGGGTCGTGACACAAACAGCCTTAAATAGCCGACTACAGTGCGGCGCGTTCACCTTTGAAAAAGCCATTTTTTGTGGCGAAACATGTTAGGGACGTTAGGGCAATGGTGAGGAGTCCTAGGAGCTCCTGTGTTTTTAGAAAGCCTTAAGCTTCCGACACATTACTGTAGTCTACTTTAATGTATTAACTCTTAACATATATATTCAGCATATATCTACTAATGATAATGAGTGGCAGCCATTAGTTGTTTGTACTTCATACCTAATAACAGATACCACTGTGAATGAGTGTGAATGATTGAACACATTAATGACCGAGCGTGATGGTATTATCAAGATAAACAATTAATCTGCTCTATACTTCGCTCCTGCGGGGACATTTGATATAAGACAGCGCACAGATCATTTGCATTACACGCTGTTACTTATGTGGAACCGGACGTTATGATTCAGTACTAAGCGAATGAATGAATAAATGTGTGTATAAGACAACTTATATCGACTGTGAATAACAAGTGACCATTAGGAGCCAGGTAGATGGTACCTAATGCATACTTGACTCTGGCAGAAACAAATGTGACTAGTATTCTTACCAGTGCTGACAAGTCAATATTATATTGGCTGATTGAGACAGTATTATTTATACAACACATACTTTGCTCCAAACAATGTTCATGACTTTTCACTCATCATAATACAACATACTAATCACTTACTTTTCACGCTGCTATGTCTGGTAGACCTGACGTCACGGGTCACTGTTTGAGAACGTACTAGTGTTTCAAAGTCCATATAAGATAGCATATACTTACTAATTTTAACGAGCAACCAAGAATACAAAGGTATACCGCACATCCAGTATTATGTAGAAAGACCAATGCAAATGCATCAATATATGCAAGTCTGAATGATAAGATATTATCAATAATAATACGGGAGTTGCCTTCAACTTTATTTATAATAGTACATTTCAGTAGTACAGTGTATCTAACATTTTGCAGTTAAAGTAACCATTCCTGTTATATTAGGTGCTACGGTGCTCCTTTGTTAAACGAATAAGTAAGTAACCTATTAGATACATAAAACGAGGCCAGTAAAACGATTTGCCTTAACTACTAGGTATTGTTACTCAGTTTCAGTATATATTGCTCAAGCTAGAGCTTGATTACAATATATGACCAATATTAATATAATACTCAATACTCGAGCACCTTAAGTAACGATTACATCTAAATTACTTTGGTATTAATGTTCTCAAAGTCATTTGCTGTTTACTACTTTAAACAAGCAGTGAGCAAATAGAGTAAGATTATTATGTAAGGATATACATCTGTCACAGCATTACCACTAACTAGACTCGTTTTCTACCTTACCCAAGTTTTAAGATTTGGTACACAGTGGTCGATGTGAATAATCTATTTCATTAATAACACCAGTGGTATCATAATTACTATTTTTGCTTTGAGCAAGTACAATTGCATAGAGTGCAAACCTAACACACACACTGATATTAGTGATATCATTGATTTGTTTGATATTTGATCTCAACTTACACATTGGATATCCCGGATATCTATATATAGTGTTGTCTATTGGGCGAGCATTTTGCAACTAGTAGTATTCCACTTAAGTAACAATATACTACAGTTGGTCCTTAAGTGTGGTTTTAATGTATTATCCTATTTTATTTTTGACCCCAATAAAAGTTATATTTTAATAGTAGTTGAATTCATTAGTCTCTCCTTCTTTATCCTTAGGGATTAGATAGTGATAATTATACAGATCTCACTTTAATTGACCTGGGAGTGCTCCAAGTGTATTCTTTTTCCTTTTTTCTGTGTATCAAGTCTCATACACTCAGCACCCAAACCCAGCCGGATCAGTTGGCTAGATAAAGGATATACAGGTCTATTGTACATAAGTAGTGCCATTGGTAATTTTTTAGTCTATAAATAGAAATATATATTTAAAAATAAAAAAAGAACATTATTTTCTATGTGAAGGACATTGGAATGTGAAATATTCATAACTACCTTTTTTTTAGCGCAGTTGGTCTAAGGTGTGTCAGGTTAGAGCGCAGTTTTTTTTTGTTAGTTTTTTTTAAAGCAAGCTCCATTGAAGTCTACTAGGAGAATTTAACACAGTCATCCGAAGTCATGAAGTTAACGCATCAGGTTTTTCTCTTACAATAACTTTTTACTTTCAACTTGTAATATACACATTAACCCGCCTGATTTAAAAGTTGACTTTGAACGCAGTTAGCGCATGAGTGAAAAAACTCTGCTTTTAATCTTGCCCTTTGTGTGTAGAAAGAAACTGTATAGTTTAAATTATATTATCCATCAAATTGACCAGTTGATGCCAAGGGGCCGAATTTTCTAGGGCCGAATGGCCCCTGATCCCCCTGTTTCCGCGCAAGTCTTCAGGCTCGCCGGAAACAGCAGTTAAGAAGCAGCAGTCTTAAGACCGCTGCTCCTTAACTGGTCCGCTGCCTCTGAGCGGCGGACAGCAATCAACCCGATCTGATACGATCGGGTTCATTGACACCCCCTGCTAGCGGCTGATTGGCCGTCAATCTGCATGGGCGGCATTGCACAAGCAGTTCACAAGAACTGCTTGTGCAATGTTAAATGCCAACAGCGTTTGCTGTCGGCAGTCAGCGATGTCGGGCGGACATGATTCTCTACAGCGAATCATGTCCGCCCACCATTTTATAATTCTGCACCCAAGCTTCAGAATTGGCAGCTGATGATGATAATAATAGAGAGATGTTTCTGTGTATGTGGGAAGGGAATGTTAGATGGTGAGGTCCCCACCTTGCTCTCCTATATCTCCCTTAGTTTAGGGATATCTTGACTCTAGTTTTTTTTTATATTGTGTCAATTTATCTTTTTTTATGTGTAATGTTCACAATTTTCTTTCTCCCACACAGTGTTTATTTATCCCTTTAACCTATTTCTCGGCAACAGGTTGTACTTTTCTAGGATACAGGTTTGTCAGGTTTTAATTGCTTGTACTAGCTGTAATCTATGTAAATGTCCTCACCCTCTTGTCATTGGTTATGCTTATTACGATAGGGTAATGTTTACATTTCTAATATTTCTAATTGGTTATGTTTATTTTTTATTTCAAATGGTTTTTTATAATTTTAATTGTTTTAAATTTTATAATTAAATAGAATGATATGAAATTGTTATTTAGACACATTTCATGAGTTCATATTATTGGTATGGGAAAAAACATGCATTTAGACACATTAGGTTGTCATTTTATATTTTAAAAATAATTATCTCTTATGTATTACTTTGTCTTTCTCTGCATATATTTTGCTTTCATAAAGGTTCCCTTATGAAGGAACACACCTACACACTTATATGCTCTCCGCCGGTGATTGCTTTTGGTCCAATGGGGTTCCCTGGTCTCCAACATTGAGAAATATATGAACTAAAATGTTTAGCCTGTGCTAGCTCATTAACGTTAAAGAGTAATGAAACCCATATTTTTAGGTTGCTGTGTAGAACTAACAAAAGTTCTGTCTCATTTCCTCATAATTTGTACTGGAAGATATATACATTTTCCCAGGTCGCCATTATCACAGAGGGCTATCTAGGTATAAAATGGTAGTGTATTTAGCGTTATTGAGCTGTAACACTGGTACTTTTATGATAAAGGTTTCAGTACTTATTGCACCTGGTGTCTTATGTTCTATACTGGACTTGCCTTTGCAACCAACCATAAGGTGCCATCATTACTTACTGTATGCAAATGTAAAAAAAATAATAGTGATCTGATATTAATAAAACTGCTTTAAAAAAAAAATTTGCTCTTGAAAGTATTTTTAATTTCTTGGGTAAAAAAGTCAGCAGGGAGTCATGCACTATTTATATGGACTGCTTCCCTTGTTCTCTAGTGGGAGAATGAACAGAAACAACATTAATCAATTAACAAATTCATATAATTCTGAGTAATTTTATAATTAACATGTCCAAACACTTTGCCGAAGTCATAAATTAATATTCAAATGCCCATATTTAATTTGCCTACATGTTTCTTAATTTAAAAGCTATATTTCAGCGAAATGTATAACTTGTTATTAAAGAAACAGTCAAGTCTAAAATAAAGTTTCATGATTCAAATAGGGCATGTAATTTTAAACAACTTTCACGTTTAATAATATAACCAATTTTGCTTTGTTCTCTTGGTTTTCTTAGTTGAAAGCTAAACCTAGGTAGGCTCATATGCTAATTTATTAGACCTTGAAGACCGCCTCTAATCTAAATGCAATTTGACAGTTTTGGGCGTTTGTTCATGTATGTCATATAGATAACATTGAGCTCATGCACTTGAAGCTACTTAGGAGTCAGCACTGATTGGCTAAAATGCAAGTCTGTCAAAAGAACTGAAATAAGGGGGCAGTTTGCAGAGGCTTAGATACAAGGTAATTATACAGGTAAAACGTGTATTATTATAACTGTGTTGGTTATGCAAAAGTGGGGAATGGGTAATAAAGGGATTATCTATCTATCTTTTTTTTTTCCAACAAGCTTTATTATTGAGGATGATTTCAACATTACATGTACATTTAAACAACATCGACGTATACAGTCATAAACTTTTACATGCGAATGATCCTTTGCGACACACTTTATACACCATGAACAGATAAGTCCAACTGTGTTCTTGGATTAGGTTGCTTAATTTAGTCCATCAATTTTGAGCTTGTAACAATATTTTAGTATTTCACGTAGATTGTAACAATACAACTAAATTTTGTAAAATGAGACCTTGAAAAGTACAGCAGGTGTTAATTTTAATAATACCAAGGAATATCCTCAGCTTACTTACTACACACAGCTGAAAATAATTAGTTACCTGATGTGGTCGCCCTTACAGGCCGGAGAAGAAGAATAGAGGAAGAAGATAGAGAGAGAGAGAGAGAGAGAGAGAAGGGGGGGGTAGGGAGGAATGGATAAAAAGGGGGGGAGGGTTTTAAGAGGGAGAGGGTATATGAACCAATATATCCCAGGAAAGCTTAACTAGCACTATCTATGCAATGTGGCGCCTCAGTGTTTTAACAAAATATCATATCCCACTACTTTCCTATGTCAGAAGCATCCTCTCATGCATACCTAATTTACCAATTTTGAGGTAGTGATATCTCTCAAGTCTCAGTAGTTCTCCTACCCTAACTTTCTATTCCTGTAAGCATGGAATGTGCTGCTTTTTCCAATGTAGAGGTATTAATCTCCATTCAGCATTAACAGAAAGCGCAGATACCTGTCCTCCCTGATGATTTTGGGTAGCTCGTGATAAATAAGATAATTTGGTTTAAAGGGGATAATAATCTTGAGAATCCTACCCATCTCTCACAAAGTCTCCTCCCAGAAGGGGCGTATGTGTGGGCATGTCCACCAAATGTGAAGGAGAGTACCCTCCTCCCCGCATCCCCTCCACCCCCCCCCCCCCCACTTGTGTTAGGGTATATTTTTAAAGTCTCTGGGGGGTCAGATACCATCTGCTTAAAAAACTGTAGTGCATCTCCTGCAGTCTAGCGGAGATGGATGCTTTTTTAGCTTTTTCAAAAATTTTAAGCCAATCTTTAAGTTCTATATCCTGCCCCAAGTCTGCCTGACAGGCTTGTACATACATCGGGAGAATGGTTTCCCCCTTTGACAATAAGAGTTTGTAAAGTTGCGATATTAAATGGGATGGAGTCTGAGACATTGTACAGAAGATCTCAAATATTGTTTTATTTCTAGTTAATGAGGATTTTTCTTTATGAGAATTATAGTAGTATGAAATGTGTGCCATTCTGAACCAGGACGAAAAGATATTTTGGTCCCACACAGCTAACTCCTCTTGAGTTTTTAGTTTATTTTGTTGGAATATATTGGATATCGAGGAGTCTGCAAGAGGATATAAATTGCCAGGAATATGTGGTCCATATTCTATCCCTAAGTCGGGGTTCTCCCTTATAGGTGTAACCGGCGAAGTGAAAGTAGAGATGAAAGATTCCATACGAATCAATCTATCCCAATTTGTGAATACCTCGTCTAGCAGTGGGTACTTTTTAATTAGTATCGGCTGGTGTTTGGCAGATATCCAGGCCAAAGCTCCTACGCTTCCCCTCTGGAGGATTTCGTTATCCATATAGATGGTTTTCCTTCTGATTCTAGGTTTTTGCCCATTCCATATATAGTCTTCTATAGCCAACTGTATTTGATAGAAAATATGTGATGCCGACAATATAGGGACTGTCTGCAAGATGTATAATACTCTTGGCAGCACATTTATCTTGACGACACCAACCCGGCCCAAACCAGGAAATAGTTTTATTTTTCCAATTGGGAAGATCACTGAGGATTTCATTCCATATACGTTTATAATTAAGCTCCACCAGCTCCCCCAATACCGGCGTAATCATGATACCAAGGTATTTTATGGAGTGATGAGCAATTTTTATAGGACAATTAAATTTAAAGGCATCAAAGACGCTAGAGGGTTCTGTAATGTTTAGAATTTCAGATTTTAAGGGATTAAGGAGGAAGTTCGACACTTTGCCATGTTCTGAGAATTCTGCCAGAGCAGCTCGCAAAGACCGTGATGAGTCTGATATCGTCAACAGAACATCGTCCGCATACATCCCTAATTTGTGCTCGGTGTTACCTATACTGATACCTTGCATTAGTGGGTTGGCTTTGATTTTTCCTTCTAACACCTCGATAGTGAGTGCAAATAAAAGTGGTGAAAGGGGGCATCCCTGCTTCGTACCATTTCTATTTTGGAATGTCTTGGATAATGCGACATTTACCCTCAACTTTGCATTTGGCGTAGAGTATAATGACATCACTCTATTAATGAAGCTGGGCCCAAAGCTGAATTTGGTCATAGTATGTCGCATAAAGGACCAGTTGACCCGGTCTAATGCTTTTTTAGCATCTGTTGTTACCAGGGCAAGTGGGGTCAAATTGGTTTGGGCATAGGAGATCAGTTGTAAAACTTTGAGGGTGTTATCTCTAGCCTCTCGGGTAGGTATGAATCCCACTTGATCTGTTGAAATCAGTTGGGGGAGGAATTTATTAAGGCAATTGGCTAGGGCTTTGGCCAGTATTTTAATGTCTGAATTTAATAAGGAGATTGGTCGATAATTTTCTGGTCTGTCCAGTGGTTTATCTGGCTTGAGAATCACTGTTATGTGGGCTTCTAGCATAGTACTTGTCAGGGAGGGAGAGGTTGATAGTAGATTACAAATATTCAATAGTTCAGGGGCTAAGATATCTAAAAATAATTTATAATACCTGGCTCCAAAACCATTCAGTCCTGGACTTTTACCTGTCGGTAAATCTTTAATGGCTTTTTAAATTTCCTCTAGCGTGAAGGGGGTCTCCAGTGAGTCGGTGTCTTGTTTAGATCATTTACGTAACTCAATACTAGACAGGTATGTCAAAATATCTTGATCCATATTAAAGGAAGTGGGGGCTCCTTTAATGCTCTTTTGGTAGCTTTGTATATTGTATAGGGACTCATAATAAGTACTGAATATGTCTGCTACTGATTTTCTGTCAGCTTTGACGGTACCAGCTTGATCCGTCAACTGGTGAACATAAGATTTAAACTTTTTATGCAATATTGGCCTGGCAAACAATTTTCCTGTTTTATCACCCTGTTCAAAGAATTGTTGCCTGAGGATGAGGGTTTCTTTTTTATGCTCCTCTTGCAAAAAATGCAGAAGATTTGTTCTAGCTAGAGTCAGGGATGCCTGAAGTGTCTCATCCTCGGGATGTTTCTTATGGGATTGTTCAGCGTTTGTGACTTGTGATAACAGTGCGTTGTAGCAATCTTTTTTTTGTCAAGCAAGTTTGGCCTTGTGATTGATTAGTATTCCTCTGCTGGTGCACTTGTGCGCCTCCCAGATGGTGGTATTTTGAATGTTTTCATCAGCGTTTAGTTAGAAATATTCCACCAGCGCCTTCTGAATTTCTGTTTTGAATAATTGGTCATCTAATAGTGTGTCATCTAGCTTCCAAACAAAGGGTGTGACTGGGGCATTGGGCCAGAGAATGGAACAACTAACTGGTGCGTGGTCTGACCAAGTGATAGAATGAATGTTACTACTTGTAGTGATTGTGAGGCCTGTCGGGTCGGTAAATAGGTAGTCTATCCTAGAGTATGTTCTATGAGGATTGGAGTAAAAGGTGAAGTCCCTTGTGGTAGGGTGTTGCATGCACCAAATATCATGCAGTGCCAACTCTTTTAAGGAGGTGGCCATGTATTTAAGTACATTGTGGGGAGAGCTGGAGATACCATTTGATGTATCCAAGGCTGGAACTAAGGGCGCATTGAGGTCTCCCCCAAACAATAAAATAACTGTTTGGATTTCAAGAATTTTACGGGTGATGTTTTAGAGGAAAGTGTGCTGGGTCTGATTATGGCAATATATATTTGCCAATGTTATGGGTCTTCCGAAGAGTAAACCCGTGAGAATCAGGTATCTGCCCTCTGGATCATGGTGCGTCTGCATAAGCTGGAATGGTAGTTTAGCGCTAAAAAGAATGCCCACTTTGCATCTTTTTTGTGGTGCCTGATGCAAAGTGGGCAGTAGGGTATCGGTGACTGAACCACTTAGGTCCGTGTGTTGCTGAGAAGTGCGTTTCTTGTATATATATTATGTCTCCTCCTAATCTATGTAAGTCTCTTAAAATTATGGAGCGTTTGCTAGGGCTAATAAATCCCTTGATGTTTACAGTAAATAGTTTCACAGGGAGATTCTTAATGTGGCTTTGCTGCAGAGCCATAATGTAGGAAGGGCGAGGGAATAAGGGAGAGAAAAAAAGGGGGGGAGGGAAGAAGGAGTAGGAAAAGAGAGGGGGAAGTTTTGGGATCAAGAACAAGGAGTGGTCTCTTACAAAGAGGAAAAGAAGGACGTAAAAACAAAAAATAGATTGATTTATAAGACAAGAGTAAAGACCAGTGCAAATACTGCACTTGAGATGATAAATTAATATATCAATTAAAAGCAAATTTTCTCAGTCAGCAAGTACAATTAAATAATAAACAGTTAGTGTTACAATATCAAATCAGGGGTAGTTTTCCCCCTGACTTCACCTATAATATGTGCTTTAAAACATGAATATGTAAATCTGTGCTTTCCTGAGGTATGGGCGGTGTCCCTGTCGCCTGTCTAGTCCTATATTGAGAACTATAATTCCAATAGTTTTATTCAAAATAGTGCAAAAAAACAGTATGAATTTGTCAACATGTGTTCCCCAGTGGGTACCCCCTATGCTAATGGAGAACTAGTATTAATGTTTCTGCCATGATCTCTTGTTATTTCTCAATTGTGATCATTCTCCTGTAACTAACAGTTTAGAGATACCTCAAAACTTATCTATCATTTATACTTACTTTAGCAGTGTTGTGGTAATATGACTAAGTGTCATGGACATTCTACTGGCTGTAATTAGTAAGCATGTATAAACTCTAGGCTTTTGGGGCAAGCATGAGGACTGTATCTCACTTTACCAACTGAAGTCTTGTGTGCCCTCACTGGGAAGATAAACCATCTGAAACATAGAACATCTTAAACAGTATTAAACAAAATAAAAAATTAGCTTATCTGAACAGATTTTCAGTGTCCATGGTGAACGTCCCGGGTTAGTCCCTTAGGGGTTTGTTTTCCCCCATGTCTTAAGAGAGAGTAAGATAACGTTAGGTATTGTACAATGCCAATGTCTCTCAGCCAGGGAGGTGCAAGATTTCATTAGGGTCTTCTCTTGGTGGGTCTGTCATAGCAGCTGCAGCAGGCACGGGTGGTCTTATATCAGTGCCCAGGGCTTGGTTGAGTGCGGGCAGGTCCGCCAATGTTCTGAAAGCAAATGTTGTATTATTCTTGGTAGCAATGAGGCTCGTGGGAAAGCCCCACCTATACGGTATCTTCTTTTCTTTTAATACAGATGTGATAAACCTTAGGTCCCTTCTCTTTTGTAAGGTAGTTGGACAGAGATCAGAAAACATCTGTACTTCAGAGCCTTTGAATTCCAGTGGATGTTTTATTCTAGCATGTTTCAAAATGTCCTCCTTATCTTTAAAGAACAGCAGCTTAACGATTATGTCTCTAGGAGGTGCTCTACTGGGTGGTTTGGGGTGCAAGGCCCTATGCTCTCTCTCTATTTGAACCTCTGGAGCAGAACCCACATTTTTGAGGTATCTGATAAACTCCTAGATGTAGCTTTGTAAAGTAGGGGGGTCAACTGACTCAGGAACACCCCACAGTCTGAGGTTACTCTTTCTGCTTCTATTTTCTAAGTCTTCAATGTATTCCATAAAGTTCTGAACTACACCCTCTTGGGCATGCTGGAAACTGTATTGGTGTTGAAGGTCTGAGCTAAAGTTTCTTGTTTTTCTTCCATCTGAATAAACCGCTGATCCACAGCTATTATATCTTTCTTTAATTCTCTGAATATGGATTTAAAATCCTGCATGGCTTTTTTGATATCTTCTTTAGAGGACAGATGTTTGATATCTTCTTTAGTAACATAATTTTAATGTTGAGCTTGAGATTCGGACCCATGAACTTGCGCCATGGTGTTTTGTTTATTTGGCTCCTGCAAGGCCCTGGTATTGATTGGAGCAGGGTCTGCTGCTATTAGGTAGTTTTCCATAATTGAGTAGTGTGTGCATTTCGCTGGCCTAGTATTTCTCTTGCTTGACATCCCTAGGAACTGAGCTTCCAATGGATCTTTTGTGCTCTCCTACGTAGATAGGGATTAAATCAGAAGCTCTAGGGCACCATGCTGGAGCACTAGGTCACTTTATGGGACTATGCAGGAGCAGGTGTGGGCTCTCTAGTGTTCAGAATGCACTGGTTCTATATATTCTTCTAAATGAGCTGTAGAGTGGTTAAAAACTCAGATGTAACTCTGCTGTATACAGATACGTGGGTATGAGGACTATGTATGCTATAGCCTCTTATATATTACTCCTGACTAGTAAATTGTAGACCAGCTTATGCTGCAGGACAGAAAAGAAGGAAGGCCCTTAAATTTAGCCTGTCAGTCTGTAATCTGCTGGCTGCTAATCTCAGTTGAGGCTTGTGTCTACAGATGCTAAAATGGCTTAAGAGTAAGACACCAACTTTCAGAATTGTCCAGCCTCCTGCTATGGCCCTCCGCTACCAGCCATTTTACTACAGACTGGATGCGGCCTATTGCAGCTATTTGCGGCCTAATATAATGTGGGCTCAAACTAAGGCTTAATTATATTGCGCAATATCGTGCGGATAGGGCTCAGAGGCATGCAAAGTACCTATTGATAGTGGCCCATGCGGCGGTAGCTTAACTTCTTCTCCACTACTTGGTGATTCAGCTTAGGATGTCCTGTGACACCGGAGCCTCCTGAAGCACCCAACCCTTTGCAGTCATCTATGGCGGATGTTCCTCTTTGCCAGCGAGCCCGGCCAACGAAATCGATGCAGCTGGTGAGTAGTAACAGGCGACAGCTGTAACAAGGAATTTTGGGAGTGTGGATGTACGGATTTTAGGGTGAATTCAGAAGGGACAACGGAGCTCGATCAGAATGCAGCCATCTATGTTTGTGGCTTGGCTCCGCCCCTATTATCTATCTTTTTAAAAACAAAAAAATCTGGTGTTGACTGTCCCTTTAATTCAGTAAACAACAGTGTAGTAAATTAAAGATGCACAAAAATCTTATTAATGAACAAAAATCTTTACAAAAAGAAGCCAAAGAAAACATATTCTAAATTATTTGTTGCTTTGACTAAGGTTGATTAAAATATTATGTAGTTTATTTCTTCAACACTTAGGGCTAGATTACAAGTTAGCTACGATTGATAGCACAGGGTGCGTTATTCTTTGTGAGATGTGCAAAGTATAGCACAAAATATGGTAAAAATTTTAACCAGATAATTTTAACATGACTGTAATTTTTTTAGCGCACCCTATAGTTTTAATGGATAGCACAAGGAATGCTATTAGCACTCACATCACAAAACACATGGACAAAAATTATTTTTTAAAAGTATTTAACTTATTATGGGCCACATTATGAATGACACGTAACAGTTACGCGCAATCTAAAAGGGGTTTATCACGGCTGTTTACGAGCATCAGATGTAGCACTCGTATTACAAGTTGAAAGTAAATCCAGTCGCTTGAGCACAATTGAAGTTAACGCACATCTGGTAAGTGCATCATCAGAGCTCAGGTTAACTGTTTCGCAAAAAAAAAAGTTTCACAAAACACATCAAAATACATTACAAAGTACAGTTACACTCATAATAACAGCATCTAATAAAAAATATTTAAAAAAAATATTACACAAAAATGTTATAAGGGCTCAAAGATATGAGGTCTCAGGTGTTAGGAAAAAGGGCTTTAATCTAGAGATACATACATATACATGTCTAAACGTGTGTATATATAAATATATATATATATATATACACATATATACAGTATATATATATATATATATATATATATATACACACACCAAGATGTATGTATCTATTTATATGTGTATTTATGTATTTCCAGACATATAAACACATAAATACATATATACAGTATATATAAATGCATTGGAGCCCTTTGCAGTCAAGTAAATGAAAACATGTTAAAACATATTTATGCAATATACATATTTAATAAAGTGTTATACTGTGTTTTTACTGTAAATATTTTGCATTCCAATGTTCTGCACATAGCAGAATATGTTCTTTGTATTTTAAATAGATATTCCTATATATATATCTATATACATATAACTATATATATATATATATATATATATATATATATTTATGAGTAAATATAACATTCTTCAATGTGAAGAACACTAGAATGTGAAATACTCATATTTTCATGTCAGGTTAGAGCACTTGAGAATATGCGATCGGGTTCGTGCACAAGTAGGGTCTTATGTGTTTCCCCACTGTTTTTGCTCCTTTGACTTCTATGGAGCAATATTCTAACTTCGGCTTTTTGCATACATCAGGATAGCGCGAGAGTGAAAAATGTTTATTTTCAACTTGTAATACAAGCATTACCTGACACATGCAAAAAGCTTACTTCCAGGGCTGGACTGGGAATAAAAAGCAGCCCTGGAAAAATATGAAGACCAGCCCTATTTTCCATTGAGTCGATAGAATGCACATGCCCCATTTTTCTCATAGGGGATTACTGGGACACTTCTTCCCCAATATTGTTTCAGAATTAAATTCTATTGCTTTGTATTAAATACACATATCAGATTGATGTTATATAGCAGCCCTACAACCCAAATGTATCCATTAATCACCCCTTTAATTTGTAGCTTTCCAGCCCCAGCTGCTGCAGCCCACCGGGAAATCTCCTGGTATCCTGGTAGGCCAATCCGGCCCTGCTTACTTCTAGCAGAATTAGCGAGCGAGCTGGAGCGTTAAATACTGCTCCACTTGTAATCTGGCCCTAAATGTGAAATATAGGTTTATTATTTAAAAATATATATTTTCAGAGTGATTTAAAAGGATAAAGTAAATGACAAGGTGCTGGACTGGGAAAGGTTCAAAGGTGTATAAGTATATGTGTAAATACATATGTGTTAGCGTATGTGTGTGTGTGTGTGTGTGTATCAGTGATGTGCAGTGACGTCAGAGGCTGCTGAGGCAGTGGCTAGGATACGCCTTCATTCTTTAGATATCCTTTGTTGAAGAAATAGCAATGCACATGGGTGAGCCAATCACATGAGGTATCTACGTGCAGCCACCAATCAGCAGCTACTGATCATATTTAGATATGATTTTCAACAAAGGATATCAAAAGAATGAAGACAATTAGATATAAGATGTACATTGGAAAGTTATTTAAAATTGCATGCTCTTTCTAAATCGTGAAAGAAAACATGGGTTTCATGTCCCTTTTAAATGGTGTCTTGGAAAACTGGTCAACTTAGTAAACATCTGATTTTAGTCTAAAGGATTGTAACATAAACTCTTGCCAGATAACAAAATGCTTGCTCTGATTATGAGATCTAGAAATCCATGTCCATTAAAATATGTTTAAAACATACTTTTTACTTTAATGCTGCAAATTATGCTTATAGATTCTTTCATTATTCAGTAAATATACAAATGTCTTGATCCAGTGACGGCTGGTGAAATTTAAAGATGGTGGGGCGCTTGACCCCACCCCTTTAAATAAAGCCACACCATCAGATGGCACTACCAATTCATTAATTAAATAAATAAATAAATAAATAAAAGGTAGACAGAAACACAGAAAAGCACTCGGGGGGGAGAGGGAGAGAGAGACGGGAGGAGAGAGACACAGAGGTTTAGAGAGAAAGAGAGAGACACAATCACACACAGAGGGTTAGAGAGAGAGGCACAATCACACACAGAGGGTTAGAGAGAGAGAAAGAGAGAGAGACACAATCACATACAGAGGGTTAGAGAAAGAGAGACACAATCACACACAGAGGGTTAGAGAGAAAGAGAGACACAATCACACAGAGAGGGTTAGAGAGAGAGAGAAAGAGAAACACAATCACACACATAGGGTTAGAGAGACAGAAAGAGAGAGAGAGAGACACAATCACACACAGAGGGTTATAGAAAGAGAGAGAGAGAGAGAGAGAGAGAGAGACAATCACACACAGAGGGTTAGAGAAAGAGAAACACAATCACAATCACACACAGAGGGTTAGAGAGAAAGAGAGACACAATCACACACAGAGGGTTAGAGAGAGAGAGAAAGAGAGACACAATCACACACAGAGGGTTAGAGAAAGAGAGAGAGAGACACACAACCACACACAGAGGGTTAGAGAGAGAGAAAGAGAGAGACACACAATCACACACAGAGGGTTAGAGAGAGAAAGAGAGAGAGAGACACAATCACACACAGAGGGTTAGAGAGAGAGAAAGAGAGAGAGACAAAATCACACACAGAGGGTTAGAGAGAGAGAAAGAGAGAGAGAGACACAATAACACACAGAGGGTTAGAGAAAGAGAGAGAGACACAATCACACACAGAGGGTTAGAGAAAGAGAGAGATACACAATCATACACAGAGGGTTAGAGAGACACATAAGGGATGAGAGAGTCAGAGGGGGAAGAAGAGAGACAGAGAGAGAAAGAGACCATGGGGGAGAACGACACATAAGGAGAGAGATGGATAGATAGAGAGAGAGACACACACACACACAGTGGGGGGGGGGGAAGAGGGACCACTGCATTTTTAAGTAATAAAACAGCAGAGTTACAGAGAGTTCAGAAAGTGAGACTATAAATTAGTGTGCAGTACAGAGGCAAGTTGCTGAGGTGTAAATTTTGAGTAAACAAAATACAAAAACGATGCTTAAACTGCTGTAAAAAAGTAAAAAAAAGCAAAAAAACACTAAATCACATTCATTAAATTATAATTTTCACTAACAGAATCCCTTTCAGCAAAATCTAAGGTTGCAGAACTTACTTCAATAAAATGTGGCTAAAACACTGCTCTGAGTCTGCATCTCTTCCTGCTCTGTAAGGAAGTGACAGTGGAACATTCCACTGCACTTGGAGGGGAAGTAGAGAACTCTCTTTTTCACTTTAGCAAAGCTGGCAGCTTCACAGGACAGCAACAAAATAAATGAAAGTTGTTTTTTCCATTTTTGTTTTGTTTGATATTATTTAACATCCAGCCCCAACCCTAAGTTCCACTTACTAATGCCTCTCACTGGATTGGGTCAGCCCAAATAGGACTGCCTCAAATAAGCAGTTATGTGCCATGCAATGATCTTAACCACTTTCATCCAGTAGGTGGCGCAGCATGTTGTGTAATGGTGGGCAGACCTGCTTGTGCCTCTCCATTGCACAGCATGTAGCTGTGAAAAAAAAAAATGCTGAGGAAAAAAAAATTACAACTTTTTTTTAAAGCCAATAAAAAAAAAATATATGTTTGCCAATATGAGAGGTGAAGCCCTACCTCACCTGCCTCTAGTGACTGCACATCACTGGTATATATACATATCTATGTATGTGTATTTATGTATGTGTGCGTATGTGTAAATACATATGTGTGTGCGTATGTGCATGTGTGTATACTTATCTATGTATGTGTATTTATGTATGTGTGCGTATGTGTAAATACATATGTGTGTGCGTATGTGCATGTGTGTATACATATCTATGTATGTGTATTTATGTATGTGTGCGTATGTCTAAATACATATGTGTGTGCGTATGTACATGTGTGTATACATATCTATGTATGTGTATTTATGTATGTGTGCGTATGTCTAAATACATATGTGTGTGCGTATGTGCATGTGTGTATACATATCTATGTATGTGTATGTGTACGTATGTGTAAATACATATGTGTGTGCGTATGTGTATGTGTGTATACATATCTATGTATGTGTATTTATGTATGGGTAAATACATATGTGTTTGCGTATGTGTATGTGTGTATACATATCTATGTATGTGTATTTATGTATGTGTAAATACATATGTGTGTGCGTATGTGTATGTGTTTATACATATCTATGTATGTGTATTTATGTATGTGTAAATACATATGTGTTTGCGTATGTGTATGTGTGTATACATATCTATGTATGTGTATTTATTTATGTGTGCGTAAATGTAAATACATATGTGTGTGCATATGTGTATGTGTGTATACATATCTATGTATGTGTATTTATGTATGTGTGCGTATGTCTAAATACATATGTGTTTGCGTATGTGTATGTGTGTATACATATCTATGTATGTGTATTTATGTATGTGTGCGTATGTGTAAATACATATGTGTGTGCGTATGTGTATGTGTGTATACATATCTATGTATATGTATTTATGTATGTGTGCGTATGTGTAAATATATATGTGTTTGCGTATGTATATGTGTGTATACATATCTATGTATGTGTATTTATGTATGTGTAAATACATATGTGTTTGCGTATGTGTATGTGTGTATACATATCTATGTATGTGTATTTATGTATGTGTGCGTATGTGTAAATACATATGTGTGTGCGTATGTGTATGTGTGTATACATATCTATGTATGTGTATTTATGTATGTGTGCGTAAGTCTAAATACATATGTGTGTGCGTATGTGCATGTGTGTATACATATCTATGTATGTGTATTTATGTATGTGTGCGTATGTGTAAATACATATGTGTGTGCGTATGTGCATGTGTGTATACATATCTATGTATGTGTATTTATGTATGTGTGTGTATGTGTAAATACATATGTGTGTGCATATGTGCATGTGTGTATACATATCTATGTATGTGTATTTATGTATGTGTGCGTATGTGTAAATACATATGTGTGTGCATATGTGTATGTGTGTATACATATCTATGTATGTTTATGTGTACGTATGTGTAAATACATATGTGTGTGCGTATGTGTATGTGTGTATACATATCTATGTATGTGTATTTATGTATGTGTGCGTATGAGTAAATACATATGTGTGTGCGTATGTGTATGTGTGTATACATATCTATGTATGTGTATTTATGTATGTGTGCGTATGTGTAAATATATATGTGTTTGCGTATGTATATGTGTGTATATATATCTATGTATGTGTATTTATGTATGTGTAAATACATATGTGTGTGTATGTGCATGTGTGTATACATATCTATGTATGTGTATTTATGTATGTGTGCGTATGTATAAATACATATGTGTGTGTGTATGTGCATGTGTGTATACATATCTATGTATGTGTATTTATGTATGTGTGCGTATGTGTAAATACATATGTGTGTGAGTATGTGCATGTGTGTATACATATCTATGTATGTGTATTTATGTATGTGTGCGTATGTGTAAATAAATATGTGTTTGCGTATGTGTATGTGTGTATACATATCTATGTATGTGTGCGTATGTGTAAATACATATGTGTGTGCGTATGTGCATGTGTGTATACATATCTATGTATGTGTATTTATGTATGTGTGCCTATGTGTAAATACATATGTGTGTGCGTATGTGCATGTGTGTATACATATCTATGTATGTGTATTTATGTATGTGTGTGCATGTGTAAATACATATGTGTGTGCGTATGTGGATGTGTGTATACATATCTATGTATGTGTATTTATGTATATGTGCGTATGTGTAAATACATATGTGTGTGCATATGTGCATGTGTGTATACATATCTATGTATGTGTATTTATGTATGTGTGCGTATGTGTAAATACATATGTGTGTGCGTATGTGCATGTGTGTATACATATCTATGTATGTGTATTTATGTATGTGTGCGTATGTGTAAATACATATGTGTGTGCGTATGTGCATGTGTGTATACATATCTATGTATGTGTATTTATGTATGTGTGTGTATGTGTAAATACATATGTGTGTGCATATGTGCATACATATCTATGTATGTGTATTTATGTATGTGTGCGTATGTGTAAATACATATGTGTGTGCATATGTGTATGTGTGTATACATATCTATTTATGTTTATGTGTACGTATGTGTAAATACATATGTGTGTGCGTATGTGTATGTGTGTATACATATCTATGTATGTGTATTTATGTATGTGTGCGTATGTGTAAATACATATGTGTGTGCGTATGTGCATGTGTGTATACATATCTATGTATGTGTATTTATGTATGTGTGCCTATGTGTAAATACATATGTGTGTGCGTATGTGCATGTGTGTATACATATCTATGTATGTGTATTTATGTATGTGTGTGCATGTGTAAATACATATGTGTGTGCGTATGTGCATGTGTGTATACATATCTATGTATGTGTATTTATGTATATGTGCGTATGTGTAAATACATATGTGTGTGCATATGTGCATGTGTGTATACATATCTATGTATGTGTATTTATGTATGTGTGCGTATGTGTAAATACATACGTGTGTGCGTATGTGCATGTGTGTATACATATCTATGTATGTGTATTTATGTATGTGTGCGTATGTGTAAATACATATGTGTGTGCGTATGTGCATGTGTGTATACATATCTATGTATGTGTATTTATGTATGTGTGTGTATGTGTAAATACATATGTGTGTGCATATGTGCATGTGTGTATACATATCTATGTATGTGTATTTATGTATGTGTGCGTATGTGTAAATACATATGTGTGTGCATATGTGTATGTGTGTATACATATCTATTTATGTTTATGTGTACGTATGTGTAAATACATATGTGTGTGCGTATGTGTATGTGTGTATACATATCTATGTATGTGTATTTATGTATGTGTGCGTATGTGTAAATACATATGTGTGTGAGTATGTGCATGTGTGTATACATATCTATGTATGTGTATTTATGTATGTGTGCGTATGTGTAAATAAATATGTGTTTGCGTATGTGTATGTGTGTATACATATCTATGTATGTGTGCGTATGTGTAAATACATATGTGTGTGCGTATGTGCATGTGTGTATACATATCTATGTATGTGTATTTATGTATGTGTGCCTATGTGTAAATACATATGTGTGTGCGTATGTGCATGTGTGTATACATATCTATGTATGTGTATTTATGTATGTGTGTGCATGTGTAAATACATATGTGTGTGCGTATGTGGATGTGTGTATACATATCTATGTATGTGTATTTATGTATATGTGCGTATGTGTAAATACATATGTGTGTGCATATGTGCATGTGTGTATACATATCTATGTATGTGTATTTATGTATGTGTGCGTATGTGTAAATACATATGTGTGTGCGTATGTGCATGTGTGTATACATATCTATGTATGTGTATTTATGTATGTGTGCGTATGTGTAAATACATATGTGTGTGCGTATGTGCATGTGTGTATACATATCTATGTATGTGTATTTATGTATGTGTGTGTATGTGTAAATACATATGTGTGTGCATATGTGCATACATATCTATGTATGTGTATTTATGTATGTGTGCGTATGTGTAAATACATATGTGTGTGCATATGTGTATGTGTGTATACATATCTATTTATGTTTATGTGTACGTATGTGTAAATACATATGTGTGTGCGTATGTGTATGTGTGTATACATATCTATGTATGTGTATTTATGTATGTGTGCGTATGTGTAAATACATATGTGTGTGCGTATGTGCATGTGTGTATACATATCTATGTATGTGTATTTATGTATGTGTGCCTATGTGTAAATACATATGTGTGTGCGTATGTGCATGTGTGTATACATATCTATGTATGTGTATTTATGTATGTGTGTGCATGTGTAAATACATATGTGTGTGCGTATGTGCATGTGTGTATACATATCTATGTATGTGTATTTATGTATATGTGCGTATGTGTAAATACATATGTGTGTGCATATGTGCATGTGTGTATACATATCTATGTATGTGTATTTATGTATGTGTGCGTATGTGTAAATACATACGTGTGTGCGTATGTGCATGTGTGTATACATATCTATGTATGTGTATTTATGTATGTGTGCGTATGTGTAAATACATATGTGTGTGCGTATGTGCATGTGTGTATACATATCTATGTATGTGTATTTATGTATGTGTGTGTATGTGTAAATACATATGTGTGTGCATATGTGCGTGCATATGTGCATGTGTGTATACATATCTATGTATGTGTATTTATGTATGTGTGCGTATGTGTAAATACATATGTGTGTGCATATGTGTATGTGTGTATACATATCTATTTATGTTTATGTGTACGTATGTGTAAATACATATGTGTGTGCGTATGTGTATGTGTGTATACATATCTATGTATGTGTATTTATGTATGTGTAAATACATATGTGTGTGCGTATGTGTATGTGTGTATACATATCTATGTATGTTTATGTGTACGTATGTGTAAATACATATGTGTGTGCATATGTGTATTTGTGTATACATATCTATGTATGTGTATTTATGTATGTGTGCGTATGTGTAAATACATATGTGTTTGCGTATGTGCATGTGTGTATACATATCTATGTATGTGTATTTATGTATTTGTGCGTATGCGTAAATACATATGTGTGTGCGTATGTGCATGTGTGTATACATATCTATGTATGTGTATTTATGTATGTGTGCATTGATTTTAATTTATATTTCAATACAAAACCCTAGTATTAAAGTAATTTAAGATCTCCAAGTTTAGAGCATCTTTGGCTTAGTGATCAAGCGATATCCAACATGAGTTTTTCCGCTTGCTCCCATAGAAATCTATTATGTGAGGGATTTAATAACTCATGGTATCCGACATCCAAATGTTAGTGTGCCCTGGACTTTCATTCGGGGTTCTCATAAACCTAGGTATAAACTTTGTAATATGAACGTGAAAATAAAATCGCTATTGATTTAACTCTAGATCTAATATTTTTTAGCTACTTTTGTCATCTAGCTCTAAATGAGTTCAGAAGGAACTAGTACAAGTGCAGATTTTAATTAAATAGTTACAATTAGTTTTTTAATTGATCCAAGATTCATCTGACATGCAAATACAGCAGTACACCATATATTGCTTGGTACACATCTTATTCAGTTTCTAGTGAACTTTATTTTGACAAATAAGCATGTCATACCCTGCCATCTAGTGGTTAAAAGAGATAGTAACAGAAAGGAAATATGAGTAGAATCAATCTCTGGATTGTTAAACTAATAAAAGGTTATGAGTATATGTTGAAATGCATTAATTTTTGCAGTAGTATTACTGGAGGAACATGACCACTCCAAACTCAAGAAATCAAAGTGAGTTCAGGTACTTAGCAATAGTTCAAAATCTCAAAGTGGTGTTCTTACATGTTCACTTCAGCCATTTTATTTACCCCTTATCTTGATACAGAAAATGGCACCCCTGACAGCAAAGAGTTGGAATTACATATAACACTAAAATTAGTATTTTAGTATTATATGTATATTTAAAGCAACATTCAATAATATATATTTTTATTGAGGTTCAAACATTACACTGATAATACAAGCTTGCATTTTACAGGTAAGATACAGGAAGAATATTAAGAATTTAAATCAACAAATATTATACCTGTTCAAATAGTCTATCAATGTGAGCAAACCAAATAATAGGTAGTCATTATCCATTTTAAAAATGAATCTCTTATGTTTTACTTTGTCTTTGGCTGCATATATTTTGCTTACATTAATTAGTTAACAAAATAGAATTAGAAATTCACTGTGCTGAAGTAGATACTAAAATAAAGCCACAGAATAAAAGAATCCCTCCAAAGTATCCTAAAAAATTATAGAAAGCAAATAAGACAAAATGTGTAATAAAACACAGAGGTCTATTTCTATGGCGCTAATAAAAGCTATATATAGCTTTATATATATATAATATATAAATATATATATATATATATATATATACATAGTGTATATATATATATATATATATATGTATCTATATATACACAGTATATATATATATATATATATATATATATATATATATATATATATATATATACCTATATATATATATATATATATATATATATATATATATATATATATATATATATATATATATATATATAGAGGAATCCAGAAAAAGACTGCACCCACTGGGCTTTTAGATAAAAAATAACTTTTAACATTCCAAGTTAATGGGGAAATTAGCATGAGGTTTCGGTCCTGTACTAGCACCTTTATTAAATGTTCCCAAAAAGAAAAGGAAAGTCTCAGTGCAGGTGCATCCTCAGAGTGATGCCCTAAAGGAAAGCATAAAAGTCACAAAACCTCAGTGTATTTAAACACCTCCTACATAGGCAATCAACAGTAACAATTTCCAGCTGAGTGTGATACGTGTGTTTGTTGCAACCGAGCACATCCTGCTCTCAGCCGGTGATTAGTCACTTTCTGATTGAGTCATTACACATTCTGGCCAATCATGTTATAGAGATTCCACATGGCTAATTTGCATATCAAACAACATGGATGTTAGGCCCCGCCCATTTGGCTTGTGTCACGATGTATATTGGATCATTTTAGACCAAAGGGAGTAAGTAAAGCCGGATATAAATCACACTGTCCTTGGCATCTTTGCTGCAACTAGGAGACCATGCTTCATATCCGTGTCCCACATATAGCGGGTATATCCGTCATCCGTAATACTCCACACTCTGGTAACCAATTAACACAGTTTTGAACACGATGTCATTGGCGCCATCAGATGGAAATAGAGATCAATCTGTAGATCACACACAGTCATAGTTAAATGAGTGGAAACTCATATTGGAGGGTTCTTGTTCAGAGGTAAAAAGGCATAGTAGCCAGAGTAGTTGTCAAAGTTAAAAACAATGATAAACACATTGCACTTAATAAAGGGAGTATCTATAGTCATATTTTGAGGAGAAAGATATCCCATTTCAGGTATTGTATGCAGAGATCTCTGTATTATAATTTAATCTTATTCATTTTATTTTTAGCCAATGAATGGTCTGAAGTCCAGTTTTATGTTTAGTCCCTTCAGGGATACTGTGTCCAACATAAAGCTCCATCTGGATTCAAGTTGTAAGAGCATCCTTGTGTGGTCCTCACCCCTCCTATGTGGTGGGATGTGGTCAATTATCATACTGCACAAACTTGATAGATTATGTCTGTGTGTGACAAAATGACATGCCACCGGAAGATCCGATTCATCACTTTTAAGTGCCTCTCTAATGGAGAACCTGTGATTGGCCATTCTGTCCTTGAAAGCAGTTATTGTTTTTCCCACGTAAAAAAGGGAACATGGACATATAAGTATGTGTATGACATATGTGCTGCTACAAGTGAGTTGATGCCATATGGAGTATCTTTTGTTCTTATGTGGATTTTGAAATGAGTCTCCTACGTGCATGCTGTTACAAGTTACACAGTCTCCACAACTAAAACAAACCAACCTTTTAGATTTTAGCCACATCTCCTGTTGGAAGCATTGCTTGGGGTCTGTTTTAACTAACAGGTCCCTGATGTTCCTTGCTCTGCTATATACCAGCCTTGCTGGTTTTTGTTTCCGCTTAGCAATACTTTTGTCAGTCCCCAAGATGTCCCATCTATTATGTATACATTGCTGTATGGTGGAGTGCATCGGAGTATATGTGGTAACAAAATTAAGTTGTTGGTCTGTTGTTGTGGGTCCCTTTTGGATGAAGGTTAGCAGCATATCTTGTGTGTAGTGGTTCATTTTTTTTCTAGCAGCCATAATGTCTCTTCTGTTTAAGTTTGTCACACATAGAGTCAAGTTGGGAAGTGAGTAGATCTGGTTCGGAATTATTTCTCACCACTCTGTTCAGTTGAGAGGAGATGACCCCCATCTTTTGGTGCCTAGGATGATAGCTAGAGGCCAATAGTAGAGAATTTCTATCAGTGTTTTTAAGTCCCAAATTTAATTCCATGATCAAATCTTTTTTCGAAAATGTTTAAATCTAGAAAGTGTATTTGAACTAAATCACATTCCATCTTGAACCTAATGGGAGTATCCATATAGTTCAAATCCTGTACACAACTTTTTAAACTTTCAAGGCTGCCCCTCCACAGGAGAAACAGATCATCGATATATATGTTGTAAAAAGTTATGTTGGGATGTTGCAGGGGTTTCATTATTTCAGACTCATACAACAACATGAACATATTGGCATAGACTAGGGTCATGTTTGGCCCAATGGCGGTTCCTGCTGTTTGTAAATTATAATGGTTCTCAAAACTAAAAGGTAAGGCATTGTTCTATGAGTTCTAACAAGAACTCCAAGGGTGGTCCTTGATAATTAGAGTTTCCAGTGACTATAGACCTGACAGCCTCCTACCAATCTTGATGGGGGATAACCGTATATAGCCTGTTAACATCCATAGTCACCAGAATATCATTTTCATCTATGGAATCAGTGTCTCTTAGCTTTTTGATCATGGCAGTAGAGTCCTCTAGAAAAGAGAATTTTGAGGATAGGTGGATGTTTCACCCTCCCGCACACTGTCCCCGAGAGGGAGACTGCGACGGACTTCGGAGCTCACTTCTAAACAGCAGGTCCTTTGTCGCAGAGAGATCTCTCAAATCTGCACATAAGACACAAAGACACGGATCCTACCTGACTCTTCTTCTAAGAGGGAAAAGACAGCAAGCTATCACAGAGACCAATGCATCCCGGTTTCTTATACCCGCAACGGATGAAAAAGCGCAATATCCCCTGTGGGCGCAGACAAGAGACAGCTCAGCTGGGCAACCACAGAAGCTGCAATCTAAGCCACAGCGTAGCTCAGCAGAGTTGGTAACATCGCCTCTACTTCCTATATCAGAGACCTTACTCTTCCTCATTGCCCTGACACCGAGATCTGGAGTGGGCTAGCATCAGACTGTCATACCCAAATCCTGTGCCGCTCTGTTCATCCTTATCACTACCCCCTCTTCTGTAACCGCGACCGGCGTGGGCTAAAGTAAGAACTGAGATAAAGATTTCCGTTCTGTCTGGAATTAGTTTTAAGCTCCTGATGGAACCTAGCCAAGGACTATTATCTCTAAGCGAAAATAATATCTTGGGACTTAATCTAGTTAATATCCGGTTTTCTAGTTTATATATTTGATTTAGTACCTTTCTACAAAGTTAATCTCCTCTTCTATGACTATTGAGCTTTACAACTTGTGGTTTATGTTTTGGTGTGATATTATGACTTAAGTGAGGAAGGGAACATTATGAAAGCGGTTAGTGTGGTAAGATCGAACATGTTTCCTCCAAACTATTCTATTATCAAAACTGGACTCGCTGCCAGCGGCTGAGGCAGTGGGACAGTTTAGCTCCAGAGTTACTGATGGAAACTAAAGACTCCATTTCGTATTATTTAGGAGACCCCATAATATATTACCCTTATATTAATGCTGCTCATTTATTATGCTAACCTACCCAACCTGTTTCCCTATTACTTGTGTTAAAATATACAACCTAATAGTAAGCTCTAGAATGTTTTAGATATATGATAGGAGGTGATAAGAGTTATGTACCTACTACCCAATATTAACCCACTCAGACAACTCCTATTTATGCAAATATACATATATGTGGAAATCTTTAATAATTGTTTGTTCAGGGGCAGCCATAGCCCAGATGTAGCAATAATAGCGCTCTATGTCTCAGACACACTATATAGCTGGGCTGTGGACCACACCAGCATAGTTTAACTACAATTTTACAGAACATTTTTCTTGAATGTTCTATTTTAATATCCACACCTTATGTTGCCACACTATGTACTTATGAAACTTAATTTATTCTCTGATTGATGTAGGTGGGTTACATATTGACAATTGTGTGTATATCTCCCTTGCTGTTTAGCAATTTACTACTGTACTAGACATCACTAGGACATATACGAAGTTCATGACGCACCCTCACAACCATAATTATTGTAAAATAATTATTGACTTGGGTTATCCCACATGATTTAGATATGAAATACTGGACTCAATTTTTGCTCACTCTGCCCCATTTGAAAGTACCACCTTCTCAATCAATAGTCTTCATTGCTGCATTTATACGCTTTAAACGTTGAGATGGGGGTTTCAAGCTCCTACACTTAATAGTTTATAATAGCTATAGTTTATACTTCTTACACTGCTATTGATAGCTCCATACAGTTCTTAGTTATTAATAACTCCATACATTTCTTAAATCAAGGGTCCAAAAGTGGCCCTATATACTTAATATCCACAACAAGTAACACCTACTATGCCCCCCTACTATTACATACTAAGGTGAAAGGTCCAAGAGAGGCCATTATTTTCCTTATGGGGATTTATATCTCTTAAACTTTGACTCCCTCAAGTAGGGGTTACTGCTACCCAAATATAATTAAAAAATGAGGATACTAGTGGTAATGAGTACCCACTTGAAATTACATATAGCCATATACTGAAGAGTCTAATCTAAAACATACTATAAGGCTTACCCTAATGTTCATATCTCTTGCTGTTTTTGTTTTTATTTTATTTTTATTTTTTAATATTACCGCTCATACTGTAATATGATAACTATGTATTTGTGAACGGTTATATATGTCATTTACCTGTTTTGCACTCTATTTCTGGAAATTTTAAAGTTTTATCCTCAATAAAAAAAAAAAAAAAGAAAAGAGAATTTTGTACCACTGGTTGAAGATGAAAGTCAATGTATTTCGCTATGCCCGAAAGTAAAGACTCAGAAAATAGACAAGAAATAGACTTATGAATCTTCTGTAAAAGATACAGAATTGGAGTTTTTGGGAAATCAGTGGTAAGAAATTCACTCTCATGTGTCGTGATGTAATTAATCTGTAGGGCTAGATTAATAGTCTGATCAATAGTCTTTTTGAACTGACTGTTAGGGTTAGAGGGCAATCTTCTATAAGTGGATGTGTCTGACAGATGGCGTAAAGCCTCCAGTCTATAGTCACTATAGTCTTGAATCACTATAGCGCTCCCCTTATCAGCTGGGCATATGGTGATAGTGGTGTTATCCATGAGGGTACTCAGTGCTGTCTGTTCTTGTTTGGAGATATTTGAGAATACACGAGTATCTGATCCAGTCTCACAATCTGAGCGTATAAGTCTTGTGAAACTTTTTATTGAAGAATTGGTCGTCAATGGGTCAAATTTAGATGGAGCTTTAAAAGTAATGTCAGTTTGTGTAGGTATTTTATCTTTAAAAAACTCCTTTATATTTAGTTGTCTCTGAAACAGGTAAACATCTACCGCAGTCTGAAATGTGTCATGTCTTGGTGTGGGAATAAAGGAAAGGCCTCTATTTAGTAATTTGGTCTCATCCTCTGTGAGTGGTTTCGAGCTAAGGTTGTACACTATATTTGTTTCCTGTAGGTAGGTTTTCTTTTTGTACCCCCCTCGTCTGGTGTGTGTCCTTCTAAGGTTTTTGACTGAGTATTAGGGGTTTTGTTTGCTTATCTAGTGGTGATGTACTGTCCTCACTACTGATAGCTAGACAGCTAGTTAACAAACCAGACAGAAATAGCTTTGTGTTTATTCCAAACTGATTTTACTTCTGAATAGTTATTTTGTAAAACTTCAATACAATAAGAAAAGTTTAAATTACAATATGTAGTTACACGTGGTGCTTGCAATACATACAATAATACATGTTTCTAACACAGAGAGCTTACATTTAATCCTTACAGCAAATATCAATGCAATTCAAATGTACAATGAACTCTTAGCAAACAACAAATAACTTACAGACATATGTATATTTAGAGGCAAATGTTAAGAGCTGATTTCCATGCTTCTTGAAGCTAAGATGGCTGCTGAGAAACTGAAGTAAACTTTTTATTAACAAACTTTATTAACACTTCCTGTTTTATTCTTGAGAGGAACCAAGCTGTAATTGCAACATGAAACCACCAGATGTCATCAACATGAACATAATAAGCATATAATAGACAGAACACTCCCCGCCTGGTATAAAAATATACCACTATTACATGATCTATAAATTATTATTAAATTCAACCAGATAACTTTTTACTTTGAAAAAGAACAATCAAATCTGACACAGGTCTGAGGTATACTTTAGCAGTCCCTTGTTTAATGATTTTGACCTCTACCATCACCACTAGGAATGGCTTTTACAATAAGACTCATTGTCCATCCATTGCGCTTTACTTGAGAGTCTTTCAACCATACAGGATCTCCTTCTTGAACGTTTTGTTTCTCTTTCCATTTTCTATATTTCCATGTTTGGATACATTTGATAGTCACTGTTTCAGCTTGCAAGAAATCTAAGGAATGGCATAACTCTTTGCAGCAATGCCAGCCTGCACATGATTCCTTTTTGAGAGCTGCTGGAAAATGACTTGGCAATGTGAATAAGTGTTGCTATACCTCTCACAAGAGACTTCCACTTTGAGAACCTGAGAAATCTATGTGAGTCTAGCTGGCGTTCATACACTTCAGTTATTAAAGCTGTCACTTCAGGTCTGATCTCACTGTCAGAATCTGGTTCAATGAGGTCAAATACTTCAGCTTCAGATTGATCACCTGAATCTGCCTGATGTAAGGGAATCTGGGCCTGAGAACCAGTTGGTATGTTTCAGGTGAGCTGCTTGAATTGGTCTAGTACCATGATCTGCTGGATTCCGACTGGTGTTAATATAATGCCACTGATCTGGATTAGTAGATTTTCTAATACAAATTATTCTGTTTGAGACATATACATGAAATCTCCTACAAGTATTGTGAATATAACCTAACACAATTTTGCTATCAGTGTAATATTTAACTGCATAAAGTTCAATGTCCATTTCTTCAGTAATAAGTTCAGCTAGCTCAACTGACAAAACAGCTGCACATAATTCTAGATGTGGCACTGTATGGGCTGGTCTTGGAGCTAGTTTAGATTTGCCCATAATAAAGCCTACATGACATTGACCGCTACTGTCTATGACTCTGAGATATGCCACAGCTGCTATCGCTACAGTAGAAGCATCAGAAAAAACACCTACCTCCTTTCTTACTGTGGACGATAGTGACACTGGCACATATGGTCTGGGAATACTGAGATCTTAAAGATGGATCAGGTCTTCTGTCCATGCTCTCCATTGAGCTTCTCTATCTGGTAAGAGTGGGGAATCCCATTCACATTGGTCTGTTGAGAGTTCTCTGACTAAAGATTTACCTTGCATAGTGATTGGAGATGCAAACCCAAGTGGGTCATAAAGACTGTTTACTGTAGCCAGGATACCTCTCCGTGCGAAAGGTTTTACCTCTTTAGACACTTGAAAGGTGAAACTGTCGGTCTGTAAGTTCCAACTTACTCCTAAGCTCCTTTGGAGGGGTAGAGGATCGACACCTAGAACAAGGTCCTTTAGATCTTTAGCTCTGTCATCTGCGGGAAATGCTTCCATTACTGGACTTCTGTTAGATGCCACTTTGTGTAGCTTGAGATTCGATCCTGCGAGCATATCCTTAGCTCTCTGCAGGAGACTGACTGCTTCAGCTTCAGTAGGCACAGATGCAAGTCCATCATCTACATAGAAATTCCTCAAGATAAACTGTTCTACATCTTCGCCATACTCACTTTTTCCTTGCTTTGCTATTTGTCTTAGACCATAAATGGCTATGGCTGGAGAAGGGCTGTTTCCAAAGACATGTACCTTCATCCTGAACTCTGTAATTTCTTTGTTAAAGGGACACTGTACCCAAAAATTTTCTTTCATGATTCAGATTGAGCATGAAATTTTAAGCAACTTTCTAATTTACTCCTATTATCAAATTTTCTTCTTTCTCTTGATATCTTTAATTTAAATGCAAGAATGTAAGTTTAAATGCCGGCCCATTTTTGCTGAACAACCTGGGTTGTCCTTGCTGATTGGTGGATACATTCATCCACCAATAAAAAAGTGCTGTCCAGAGTACTGAAAACAAAAAAAAGCTTAGATGCCTTCTTTTTCAAATAATGATAGCAAGAGAACAAAGAAAAATTTATAATAGGAGTAAATTAGAAAGTTGCTTAAAATTGCATGCTCTTTCTGAATTACAAAAGAAAATTTTTGCGTACAGTGTCCCTTTAAGGTCATTGTCACGAAACCAAAGAAATCTCAAATAGTTACGGTGATCTTCTCTAACCATGAAACAGTAAAACATTTGTTGTACATCAGTGGTAATTGCAACATGCTCTTTGCGGAAACATAAAAGGACACCTAGTAGTGTATTATTTAAATCAGGCCCACTGAGGGGTGTGTCATTCAGTGAGATGCCTTCAAACTGAGCACTTGAGTCAAAAACTACTCTGATCTGTCCTGGCTTCTGAGGGTGATAGACACCAAAGATTGGTAGGTACCAACACTCCTCACCTGGTTCCAATGGTGGGGCAGGTTCTGCATGGTCATGGTCAAAGATCTTTTGCATAAAGTTAACAAAATGTTCCTTCATTTCAGGTTTTTTCACAAAGGAATAATGTAGAGCAAGGAGTCTTTTCTGGGCTTGCTCTATGTTGTTTGGTAGTCTAAGTCGAGGTGAGCGAAATGGTAGGGGTGCTACCCAGTAATTTGCTTCATCAATAAACATCTCTTTTTCAACTACATCAAGGAACATACCATCTTGAATAGACATAGCAGGTTTGTCATCGTTTGGAGTAGTAACAAACACATTATCATCTAAACTGCCCACATTGTGAGTTGCAGTTCCTAAATAACACAATGAGGGGGTGTATGACTGTTGTTTACAAGCATTAAAAGTCTCTTTTACCTGTATATAGCTAGTGCATGGGCTGAACAGAGAAGTGCGCCCACTAGGCAACACATTTCTCTTGAAAGAGTTCACATCTGCTGGTCTATGAGCTCCTCCTAAGCATACTTCCCCAACTATGACCCAACCTAAGTCTAAATGTTGTGCATAAGGACTGTTGTGAGGCCCATTAATCTGCTCACGTATTTTGTGCACCTTCAGAATGTCTCTTCCTAACAAGAGAAGTATTTGTGCGTTAGGGTCAAGTGCTGGGATCTTGTCTGTTAAGGATTTCAGATGAGGGAAATGATGTGTAATCTCAGGTGTTGGAATTTCTGACCTGTCATCAGGTATCATGTTACATTCAATGAGTGTGGGGAGTTTTATGTGTTTTCCCATCATTAGACTGGACAGTGAAGTTGGATACCCTACGCCCTGTTTTCTCCGTAATGCCTGAGCATGTTCTTAGAGTGTAGGAAAATGTTTCACCACTAATGTTAAACACATCAAAAAACTCTGATTTGGCTAAAGAACGGTTACTGTGATCATCTAACACTGCATACATCTTTACAGAACAGTCAGGTTTATTAGAGGGATATACAGTCACTAAACAAATCTTGGAACATGATCTGGGCCTTGTCCCTTTCCCGCATACCTCTGTACACTTGGATACAATAGTGGGTGGAGTAGCTTCCTCTTGCTCCCCGCCTTGCTCTCCCTTTGGTAAAGGAGTCTCTACTACCCAGGGAGCTGGACCTGGATGCAAAGCTGAAGTATGTGGGTCACTGTTGCATTCTCTGCATCTTATGTTATTTTTGCAGTCCTTGGCAATGTGTCTGGTGGATGCACAACATCTAAAGCAGATAGAATTCTCCTTCAGGTAAGCTTTACGTTCATCAATGTGCTTGCTTCTGAACCCACGACACTTTGACAGTGGGTGTGGTTTATTATGAATTGGACATGGACTGTCTGATTCCATGGATTTCCTTGAAGGGCTTTTCACTTGTGGAGTTGCATTAGTAGCTGACACTTCTGTCTTTCTTACTGACACCGTTGGTCTGTTGCTGTACCTTGTTCCTGACTTCTCTGTATTTACTGGAAATTGGTTGCTGCATGTTGAGAATATGAAGCTTGGATCATTTCTGGTCTTTGCTTGGTTGACAATAAATCTGGTGAAGAAACTGAATGGTGGAAAGGAGACATGATGGTCTTCTTTGTACTTGGAACCTTGAAAAATCCACTTTTCTTGCAGGCTATATGGCAGTTTTTCAATAATTGGTTTGATGCCACGAGCTGTGTCTAGGTATGCCAGTCCTGGCAAAAAGCCTCCTGTCTTAGCTGCATTCACCTCCAACAACATGTCACCAAGTTCTCTTAACTTTATGTTGTCTTTGTTTGAGATTTTGGGGAAGTTTTCTAGCTTATTTAACAGTGCATTCTCAATAGCTTCAGGGCTGCCATAACATTCTTCTAGTCTCTGCCATACCATTTTAACTCCATCAATTGGGTTATGAACATGCACTGACCTGATTCTCTTAGCCTGTTGAGATGACTCTGGTCCAAGCCACTTAGTCAAAAGATCTAGCTCTTCTCTGGCTGTAAGATTAAGATCTCTGGTGACACCTTGGAATGATGTCTTCCATGCCCAGTAGTTCTCTGGTCGATCATCAAATGTTAGTAGCCCTGTACTCGCTAACTCTCGACGAATCAGGTGTTTTGCTAGATCAGTAGTCTCTGAAGTTCCTAATGTGCTAATTCTGAGAGGGGATATGTGAGAGTCCATGTAATGTGATGGATGTTGTGGATCAGCGTAGCCTCTGCTTTCTTGGAAGCGCACCCTTGGTGTTGAGACATTTGCAGTGTCAGTCTGAGAAGGAGGGTGCAAGTCAGGAATACTTGGAGTGGACTGTAAATATTTTGAGTCAGGAAACTGTGGTATTATGCTGGACATAGGTTGGATAGGAGCATGCTCTGTTTTATCTTGGTCCAGAGCATGGTTCTGTACATACTCACAAGTCCTTTGTACTGAATCATGGGTAGTTATCTCTGCAAAATCTTGAAGTCGTTCCTCTTCAAGTTCAGCTGCTGCTTCATAGACTGCTGCTTCTGCAGATGCTGCAACTGCTGCCCTTTGAATCTTTAGCACATGCATATTAGCTTCTAGTGGCGCTCTCTGCTTCATCATGTCTGCTTCTTTTTCAGCATAAGAAATTTGTGCCTGGGCTGCTTGCGCTTTAGCACGGGCTCTGAGTCCTGCAGAACTGGCTGATGATCTGCTGGAGCGCATTGAATATTTAGAGCCAGAGGCATAGGATCTGGTCTCTAAAGTTTGCTGCATCATATCAACACTCTTTTCTTGGTTCATAGTGATCAGGTTAAAGTAGCACAATATTTTAAATGCAGTTCTTGTGCAAATTATTTTTACTGCCTTTCACTTTAAATTGCAGGTCTTGAATGTTTGCTTGTTATTTACTGCTTTTAACTTTAAAATGCAGCCTTTGTATCTTGCTTGTTATTGCTTCTCACTTTTCAATGCAGCTCCTATATCTTCCCTTGATATAACATGCTTTTTTACTTTACAATGCAGCTCTGTATCTTCCCCTGATATAGCCTGCCTTTTTACTGTACTGTCCTCACTACTGATAGCTAGACAGCTAGTTAACAAACCAGACAGAAATAGCTTTGTGTTTATTCCAAACTGATTTTACTTCTGAATAGTTATTTTATAAAACTGCAATACAATAAGAAAAGTTGAAATTACAATATGTAGTTACACGTGGTGCTTGCAATACATACAATAATACATGTTTCTAACACAGAGAGCTTACATTTAATCCTTACAGCAAATAGCAATGCAATTCAAATGTAGCTATAACAGAAACATGGTACAATGATTTGCATGACTGGGACATAGTCATACCTGGATACAGGTTATTTAAAAAGAACAGAGTAGGAAAGAAAGGTGGAGGAGTTGCTTTGTATGTAAATGAAAATATAAAGGTTACTGAAATTGTAGGAACAAATGATGAGGTGGAAAGTATTTGGGTGACTTTGGAAATTGGAGATAAAAATGTTTTTAGAATAGGGGTTGTATATAGGCCTCCATTGCAGGATGAAAAACTGGACAATCTGTTATTAGATGAAATAACCAAAATGACCATGAAGGGTAAGGTTATAGTACTGGGGGACTTTAATTTGCCAGATATAGACTGGAAGATTCCTTCTGCTAGATCGGCTAGAAGCAGGTATATTCTTGAATCTCTGCTAGGGGAATCACTTGAACAATTAGTCAAGGAACCAACTCGTAAGGAAGCTATATTAGATCTAATACTTACAAACAGTGATACAGTTTCAGATGTGTCTGTAGGTGAGAACTTAGGATCCAGTGATCATCAATCTGTTTGGTTTAGTATTCATGTTCAGGAACTGTACACCCAGACTAAAACAAAAGTTTTAGACTTTAGGACGGCAGATTTTTCATTAATGGGAGAATACCTAAAAAACTATTTAAAGGGGAAAAATCTTATTACAGGGGTTCAAGAACAGTGGGAATTTGTGAAAGGTGCCATTTTAGATGCAACCGCACACTGTATTAGACATGTCTGTAAAAGTAAAAGAAAGCGGAAACCAATTTGGTTTTCCAAAGAAGTAGCACATGCTGTAAAGACAAAAAAGATAGCTTATAAAAATTACAGACACACACAAGCAGATGATGATATGAAAATATGGAGACTCCAACAAAAAAAGACTAAGCAGTTAATTAGGAAGGTTAAAGCTGATGCAGAAGAGAAGATAGCACAGTCAGTAAAACATGGGGACAAAACATTCTTTAGATATATCAGTGAAAGAAGAAAAAATAAGGTAGGAATAGTAAAATTGAAATCAGTTGATGGTAGAATAATAGAAGGAGATAAGCAGATTGCAGACTGTCTCAATGATTACTTCTGTTCTGTTTTCACTAAAGATTGTGAAGATACAATGTCTACATTAAGGGATGCTATGCAAAATAGAAACAAGCTTAACAGTAATCTTTTTACAGAGGATGAGGTTTTGTTAGCATTATCAAAAATAAATGTTACAAAGGCAGTGGGTCCTGATAATATTCATCCAAGGGTTTTAAAAGAACTTCGTTCAGTGCTAACTGTCCCATTAACTGATCTGTTTAATCAGTCACTATTAACAGGAGCTGTCCCAGATGATTGGAGAATAGCAAATGTAATACCTCTTCATAAAAAGGGCAGTAGAGAAGAATCTGGCAACTACAGGCCAGTTAGTTTAACTTCAGTAGTAGGGAAATTAATGGAAAGCCTCTTAAAGGAAAGAATTATGACTTACATAAAGACAAACAATTTAGAGGACCAAAATCAGCATGGTTTTACTTCAGGGAGATCATGTCAGACTAATCTAATTGACTTCTTTGATTATGTAACAAAAGTATTAGACAAGGGAGGAGCAGTTGATGTAGCATATCTAGATTTCAGCAAAGCATTTGACACCGTCCCACACAATAAACTTATTCACAAAAAATGTACAATGAACTCTTAGCAAACAACAAATAACTTACAGGCATATGTATATTTAGAGGCAAATGTTAAGAGCTGATTTCCATGCTTCTTGAAACTAAGATGGCTGCTGAGAAACTGAAGTAAACTTTTTATTAACAAACTTTATTAACACTTCCGGTTTTATTCTTGAGAGGAACCAAGCTGTAATTGCAACATGAAACCACCAGATGTCATCAACATGAACATAATAAGCATATAATAGACAGAACAGGTGATATTGCCCAAAGTGGGTTGTGGACCACCAGTTTTATTATTAATGGTGGTATTATCACTCTCAGAGGACTCTCCACTACTTGTGTTAATTGTGTCATCAACGTTCTTAGTTTTATTAAAGTTACGCCATCTTGGATTATACTCCCTACATCTATCTTCCTTACCAAATAACCATTTATAAATGCGTTTTTCACGGTAATCTGTTTCCACAGTGGAAAGTTTTCTGTTTTTAAAGGCTAACAAATCACTGTTATATTTCTTAATAAGTATACCCAATTTGACCACCCAATTCTCTGTTTTATCATCAGTCAGCACCTGATAACTCTCTGTTTTAATGATGTCATTTTCTATTTTAATTTTTCTTTCTAATCTGGAAACCTCCTCAATTGTTAATAAAGTCAAATCATAGTAACACATTAAAAATACAGCACCATTTTCTACAAAAGTCTGCACTTGATCTGCCAAGAGTAGGAATTTTAGAGATTCTAAAGCCCCTTGGTTTTAGTTTGTTCTTATGGTTATTTGACAAATAAACTGCATGCAAATGAAAATCAATTCTGCGTTTGTTTAAGTTTAGTAATTTATCATATATATCAATTGGGGTATCCCCTCTCAACTACCCTAGGTCTGTTGTGTTCCTAATTCCTCTGTGAACACAAAACTGTCTGTGTTTCCTGCATCCTCATCAATGGCATAGGCTCCTAATGTGGGGTTTGAACTTACAGACCCACTCTCCATATTATGTGCAAGAAACAAAGCAAATGTTGAACAACAAAAGCAAGTGTTTAAACAATTATTAAGTTCCAGTGGGGAAGTCAAAGTGATTATGCTCCTTATATCAGACTCTGGGGCATATTTATCAAGCTCCGAATGGAGCTTGATGCCCTGCTGTTTCTGGCGAGCCTGCAGGCTCGCCAGAAACTGCAGTTATGAAGCAGCGGTCACAAAGACTGCTGCTCCATAACCTGTCCGCCTGCTCTGAGCAGCCGGACAGACATCGCTGGAAATCAACCCGATCGAGTACGATCGGGTTAATTGACACCCCCCTGCTGGCAGCCGATTGGCCGCGAGTCTGCAGGGGGCGGCGTTGCACCAGCAGCTCTTGTGAGCTGCTGGTGCAATGCTGAATACGGTGAGCATATTGCTCGCCGTATTCAGCGAGGTCTGTCGGACCTGATCCGCACTGTCGGATCAGGTCCGACAGACCTTGATAAATTGGGGCCTCTGTGTCAATATAAATGCACCAATGCCAATGATAGGTTTAAAGCAACTCTTTGTTTGGGTGCAAGACCACAAGCATGTATATAGTCCCAAAAGGGTATTGCACTCCTAATCCATAGAGTAGCATCAGCCAGGGTGCATATGCCTAAAACATTATGCAGGAATCCAGAAAAAGACTGCACTCACTGGGCTTTTAGATACAAAAATAACTTTTAACATTCCATGTTAAAATGGGGAAATTAGCATGAGGTTTCGGTGCTGTAAAGTCTCCTCCTCAGCGTGATGCCCCAAAGGAAAGCATAAAAGTCACAAAACCTCAGTGTAATTAAACACCTCCTACATAGGAAATCAACAGTAACAGTAACAGCTGAGTGTGATACGTGTGTGTGTTGCAACCGAGCACATCCTGCTCTCAGCCGGTGGTTCGTCTGGCTCTTGTCACGATGTATATTGAATCAGATTAATTATAATACAAAGATCTCGGCATACAATACCACAAATGGGATATCTTTCTCTGCAAAATACAATGAACCTCCGGATACTGGACTGTAGACACTCACTCTATTATGTGCAATGTGTATATCATTGTTTTTAACTTTCACTACTACTCTGGCTTCTATGCCTTTTTACCTCTGAACAAGAACCCTCCAATATGAGTTTCCACTCATTTTACTATGACCGTGTGTGATCTACAGATTGACCTCTATTTCCATCTGATGGCACCGATGGCATCGTGTTCAAAACTGTGTTAATTGGTTACTAGAGAGTGGAGTATTACGGATGACGGATATACCCGCTATTTGTGGGACACGGATATGGAGCATGGTCTCCTAGTTGCAGCAAAGAGGCCAAGGACAGTGTGATTTATATCCAGCTTTACTTACTCCCTTTGGTCTAAAATGATCCAATATACATCGTGACATGAGCCAGATGGGCCGGGCCTAACATCCGTGTTGTGTGATATGCAAATTAGCCATGTGTAACCTCTATAACATGATTGGCCAGAATGTGTAATGACTCACACTAATCAGAAAGTGACTAACCACCCGCTGAGAGCAGGATGTGCTCGGTTGCAACACACACATATCTCCAAATAAGAACAGACAGCACTAGGTACCCTCATGGATCACACCACTATCACCATACACCCAGCCAATAAGGGGGGCGCTATAGTGATTCAAGACTATAGTGACTATAGACTGGAGGCTTTACACCAACTGTCAGACACATCCACTTATAGAAGATTGCCCTCTAACCCTACCAGTCAGTTCAAAAAGACTATTGATCAGACTATTAATCGGGCCCTACAGATGAATTACATCATGACACACGAGAGTGAATTTCTTACCACTGATTTCCCAAAAACTCCAATTCTGTATCTTTTACTGAAGATTCATAAGTCTATTTCTTGTCCCCCTGGGAGACCGATAGTCTCTTCCAGGGAGTCTTTACTTTCGGCATAGCGAAAAACATTGACTTCCATCTTCAACCAGTGATAGAAAATTCTCTTTTCTAGAGGACTCTACTGCTAAGGAGAAAGAAAGAAAGAAAGGAGAAAGAAAGAAAGAAAGAAAGAAAGAAAGAAAGAAAGCAGTTTTATCTAAGTTCCTGCTTTATTTATTTATTATTAACCTAGTAACAGAGAACAAAATACAAATAAGCTAAAATGTGTTATTTAGCTACATCAGGAAATTACAATACTGTATTATTTATTTATTTTTTTAATGCAAGAATGAACCATTTCTTTGTTGAGCTACTTGTACAGTTTTGTGTCTGTGGTTTAGATCCCAGCAGCAATGTGCAAATCTGGAGTTGTTTTGCATCTAAACATTAATGGGAATGTGCCATGTGTTTTCACTCTTCGGCATAACTGAAAGAGGTAAAGAAGACTGTATCTGTGTGTAAAGGGGGCTCTTTATAGCACTTTGAAAGCGCTGTGCAGAATAATTGTGTTTGCCATATCGCAGCCTCCTTTCTTCTACAGGCAGAATGAGGGCATGAATATGCAACACGTCTCACAAAAAGATCTATGAACCCATACTCCAAGGGTAGCCCACAACCTTTTAGACTTGGGCCGCCATAACCCAGCCCCCCTGTAGCAGCCCACAACCCCCCACGCCCCCCACTGTGACCCCCCCTCCCAGAGTCTCTCAGGCAACAACAAAAAATTTGAAAAATAAAAAACATTATTTTAGTATTTTGCTAAAGTTACTTACCGTCCTTTCCTCGTTACTGGGTGCAGCATTCTCTGCTCTTCAGTCCTCTCTCACACTGTACAAATTCTTCCGCTGTGCAACAGTCACATGACTCGTGACTGACAACAACTCTGATTGGCTCCCCTAAAAGAAGCTGCTATGAATGAAATCAGCCTCAATTGGGGGCTTATGGGCCGTGATGAGCTTTTAACCACTAGTGGGTGGCACTGGCTCTCACAGCTCATGAGACAAAAATCAGAAAGTATGTTGCGCAATGGAAGGCAGCAGACCTGCTCACTGCCTCTCCATTGCGCAATATTAACATTTGCCTCACCTGCCTCCAATGACAACACGTCCCTGGTATAAATTAGTACTGTACTTAGCGTTATTGAGCTGTAACACTAGTACTATTATGTTAAAGGTTTCAGCGCTTATTGCACCTGGTGTCTGAAGCTCTATACTGGACTTGTCTTTGCAACCAACCGTAATTATTGTATGCGAATGTCAAAAAAATAATAGTGATTTGATACTAATAAAACTGCTTTTAAAAAATTGCTTTTGAAAGTATTTTTCATTTCTTGAGTACAAAAGTCAGCAGGGAGTCATGCACTATTTATATGCACTGCTTCCCTTGTTATCTAGTGGTAAAATTAAGAAAAACAACATTATCAATTAAATAGGGATGGGAGAATGTTTTGCAACATTCGAAAAATGAAACAAATTTGTACACATTAGTTCATTCGTTTTGAATTTCGAATGTTTGCACAACAATCTAACCTTCTTTTAATGTAATAGTATTTCAGTAGGTGTCCCAGCATAACCTCATTAACAGTTCTAAACTGGTATCTTCTAAGTAAGTTTTTAAAAGTTTTTATACTGGATTTTTAGATAAGTATATGTGCATATTCTTCTGTGTCTATTACCTGCAGTTATATATAAGTCAGCGGTGAGCTGGTGGTACGTGCTCATGCACGATTTCCCCATAAACATAAATCGGGAGAGCCGGCTGAAAAAAAGTCTTACACCTGCCAAAAAGCAGCGTAAAACTCAGTAACGCAGCCCCATTGATTCCTATGGGGAAACACATTTTATGTTACACCTAACACCCTAAGATGAAACCCGAGTCTAAACACCCCTAACCTTACACTTATTAACCCCTAATCTGCCGCCCCCGACATTGCCGACACCTGCATTATATTTATTAACCCCTATTCTGCCACTCCGGACATCGCCGCCACCTACATTATACTTATGAACCCCTAATCTGCTGCCCCCAACATCGCCGCCATCTACATTATATTTATTAACCCCTAATCTCCCGCCCCCAATGTCGCCGCAACCTACCTACACTTATTAACCCCTAATCTGCCGCCCCCAACATCGCCGCCACTATATTAAATTTATTAACCCCTAAACCTAAGTCTAACCCTAACACCCCCTAATTGAAATATAATTTAAATAAATCTAAATAAAATTACTATCATTAACTACATTATTCCTATTTAAAACTAAATACTTACCTATAAAATAAACCCTAAGCTAGCTACAATATAACTAATAGTTACATTGTAGCTAGCTTAGGCTTTATTTTTATTTTACAGGCAAGTTTGTATTTATTTTAACTAGGTAGAATAGTTATTAAATAGTTATTAACTATTTAATAACTACCTAGATAAAATAAATACAAATTTACCTGTAAAATAAAACCTAACCTAAGTTATAATAACACCTAACACTACAAATCAATTAAATCAATTCCCTAAATTAAATACAATTAAATAAATTAAATTAAATTAGCTAAATCACTAAATTACAGGGGGAAGAAAAACAAATTACAAAACTTTAAACTAATTACACCTAATCTAATAGCCCTATCAAAATAAAAAAAGCCCACCCAAAATAAAAAAAAACTCTAGCCTAAACTAAACTACCAATAGCCCTTAAAAGGGCCTTTTGCGGGGCATTGCCCCAAAGAAATCAGCTCTTTTTCCTGTAAAAAAAAATACAAACACGCCCCCAGTAGTAAAACCCACCACCCACACAACCAACCCCCCAAATAAAATACTAACTAAAAAATCCTAAGCTCCCCATTGCCCTGAAAAGAGCATTGGGATGGGCATTGCCCTTAAAAGGGCATTTAGCTCTATTGCAGCCCAAAATCCCTAATCTAAAAAATAAACCCACCCAATACACCCTTAAAAAATCCTAACACTAACCCCCGAAGATTCACTTACTGGGAGAAGTCTTCATCCAAGCGGCAAGATGTCCTCAACGAAGCCGGCAGAAGTGGTCCTCCAGACGGGCAGAAGTGGTCCTCCAGACAGGCAGAAGTGGTCCTCCAGACGGGCAGAAGTCTTCATCCAGACGGCATCTTCTATCTTCATCCTTCATGCGCGGAATGGGTCCATCTTCAAGACATCCGACGAGGAGCATCCTCTTCAAACAACGTCTTCTTCGTAATGAATATCTCTTTAAGTGACGTCATCCAAGATGGCGTCCCTTAGATTCCGATTGGCTGATAGAATTCTATCAGCCAATCAGAATTAAGGTAGAAAAAATCCTATTGGCTGATGAAATCAGCCAATAGGATTGAGCTGGCATTCTATTGGCTGTTCCAATCAGCCAATAGAATGCAAGCTCAATCCTATTGACTGATTAGATCAGCCAATAGGATTGAAGTTCAATCCTATTGGCTGATTGCATCAGCCAATATAATTTTTTCTACCTTAATTCCGATTGGCTGATAGAATTCTATCAGCCAATCGGAATCTAAGGGACGCCATCTTGGATGACTTCACTTAAAGTGATATTCATTATGAAGAAGCCGTCGTTTGAAGAGGATGCTCCGCGTCGGATGTCTTGAAGATGGACCCGCACCGCACTGGAAGGATGAAGATAGAAGATGCCATCTGGATGAAGACTTCTGCCCGTCTGTAGGACCACTTCTGCCCGTCTGGAGGACCACTTCTGCCGGCTTCATTGAGGACATCTTGCCGCTTGGATAAAGACTTCTCCCGGTAAGTGAATCTTCGGGGGTTTGTGTTAGGATTTTTTTAAGGGTGTATTGGGTGGGTTTATTTTTTAGATTAGGAACTTTGGGCCGCAATAGAGCTAAATGCCCTTTTAAGGGCAATGCCCATGGAAATGCCCTTTTCAGGGCAATGGGGAGCTTAGGTTTTTTTAGTTAGTATTTTATTTGGGGGGTTGGTTGTGTGGGTGGTGGGTTTTACTGTTGGGGGGGTGTTTGTATTTTTTTTACAGGAAAAATAGCTGATTTCTTTGGGGCAATGCCCCGCAAAAGGCCCTTTTAAGGGCTATTGGTAGTCTAGTTTAGGCTTGGGGTTTTTTTTATTTGGGGGGGGGCTTTTTTATTTTGATAGGGCTATTAGATTAGGTGTAATTAGTTTAAAGATCTGTAATTTGTTTTTTATTTTCTGTAATTTAGTGTGTTTCTTTTTGTGATTTAGCTAATTTATTTTAATTTATTTTAATTTATTTAATTGTATTTAATTTAGGGAATTGATTTAATTATAGTGTAATGTTAGGTTATTGTAACTTAGGTTAGGTTTTATTTTACAGGTAAATTTGTATTGTAGCTAGCTTAGGGTTTATTTTATATGTAAGTATTTAGTTTTAAATAGGAATAATGTAGTTAATGATAGTAATTTTATTTAGATTTATTTAAATTATATTTCAATTAGGGGGTGTTAGGGTTAGGGTTAGACTTAGGTTTAGGGGTTTAGGGGTTAATAACTTTAGGATAGTGGCGGCGAAGTTGGGGGCGCAGGGTCGGCTCCAAGGGGGGGCTTTGGGGGGCAATGCCCACCCAAATGGAATGCTGTGCCCCCTCAAAACACAGGATTTTTGTAAATTATTTTTATTTATTTTTTTTAACTTAAAATGTTTTATTTTTTTGCCCCGCACCTTTTCTGGGGGCGGGGCTTGTGCACTCAGTCAGTGCAGTGGAAGGCTGGGGTATGACTTAGCTATACCTATTTCACAATAGGTGGCTGGCACTGCTGAAGATGACTGACTGATCCAGCTGGCCTCACGTGATGACGCTGCATTCTCCCTGACACTCATCACTTCCTCCCACCCAGAGTCCCAGCGCGGGAAGAGTGAGAGCTGACTCGTGAGAGGGAATCAGCGTGAGGTGATGCAAGGAGGAAAGAAGCAGCAAGACTAGGCTGCTCACGGTGAGAAAAAACATCACATTCAGCAGTGATGTTATTTAGATTTGTTTTGCTCAGTCAGTCTAAGTGTAAGGTGTATCCTGCACTAGGCACACATTCACAAGGCATTTACTTAGGGCAGCAGCTGAAGCATTGCTCTAAGGCAGCTGTAGTGCCGGCAGGTACTTTTTATGGGTCATTTTCCCCATCCTCACCTCTCAGTGCACACATCAGACCTAGCTGTCATGCTGCCTCCCATGTATTTTACAAAGCAGCAAGCTCAGGTAACAAATAATGTATACAGCAAAATGTATTATCTGGCTTGGTCCCTTCCAGCTAAAGTACCAATAAAGTCACAGCCCTCACATCACAGGTCCTTCAGCCGGATGGGATCTAGCTGCAAACGTATCTGTAAGTGTGAGACTGAGGGAACCTTCTTGCAATATAGTAAGGTACTGAGGAGGGGGTTGTGTGTGTGGGAGACAGAGGGAACCTCTTTATAATATTATATATATGTATATAAGGGATGATATTTATATTTATTTAAGGTACTGGGGAGGGGGCTGTGTGTGTGGGAGACAGAGGGAACCTCTTTATAATATTATATATTTGTATATAAGGGATGATATTTATATTTATTTAAGGTACTGGGGAGGGGTCTGTGTGTGTGGGAGACAGAGGGAACCTCTTTATAATATTATGTATATAAGGAGTGATATTTATATTTATTTAAGGTACTGGGGAGGGGTCTGTGTGTGTGGGAGACAGAGGGAACCTCTTTATAATATTATGTATATAAGGAGTGATATTTATATTTATTTAAGGTACTGGGGAGGGGTCTGTGTGTGTGGGAGACAGAGGGAACCTCTTTATAATATTATGTATATAAGGAGTGATATTTATATTTATTTAAGGTACTGGGGAGGGGTCTGTGTGTGTGGGAGACAGAGGGAACCTCTTTATAATATTATGTATATAAGGAGTGATATTTATATTTATTTAAGGTACTGGGGAGGGGTCTGTGTGTGTGGGAGACAGAGGGAACCTCTTTATAATATTATGTATATAAGGGATGATATTTATATTTATTTAAGGTACTGGGGAGGGGTCTGTGTGTGTGGGAGACAGAGGGAACCTCTTTATAATATTATGTATATAAGGGATGATATTTATATTTATTTAAGGTACTGGGGAGGGGTCTGTGTGTGTGGGAGACAGAGGGAACCTCTTTATAATATTATGTATATAAGGAGTGATATTTATATTTATTTAAGGTACTGGGGAGGGGTCTGTGTGTGTGGGAGACAGAGGGAACCTCTTTATAATATTATGTATATAAGGAGTGATATTTATATTTATTTAAGGTACTGGGGAGGGGTCTGTGTGTGTGGGAGACAGAGGGAACCTCTTTATAATATTATGTATATAAGGAGTGATATTTATATTTATTTAAGGTACTGGGGAGGGGTCTGTGTGTGTGGGAGACAGAGGGAACCTCTTTATAATATTATGTATATAAGGGATGATATTTATATTTATTTAAGGTACTGGGGAGGGGTCTGTGTGTGTGGGAGACAGAGGGAAACTCTTTATAATATTATGTATATAAGGGATGATATTTATATTTATTTAAGGTACTGGGGAGGGGTCTGTGTGTGTGGGAGACAGAGGGAACCTCTTTATAATATTATGTATATAAGGAGTGATATTTATATTTATTTAAGGTACTGGGGAGGGGTCTGTGTGTGTGGGAGACAGAGGGAACCTCTTTATAATATTATGTATATAAGGAGTGATATTTATATTTATTTAAGGTACTGGGGAGGGGTCTGTGTGTGTGGGAGACAGAGGGAACCTCTTTATAATATTATGTATATAAGGAGTGATATTTATATTTATTTAAGGTACTGGGGAGGGGTCTGTGTGTGGGAGACAGAGGGAACCTCTTTATAATATTATGTATATAAGGGATGATATTTATTTTTATTTAAGGTACTGGGGAGGGGTCTGTGTGTGTGGGAGACAGAGGGAACCTCTTTATAATATTATGTATATAAGGGATGATATTTATATTTATTTAAGGTACTGGGGAGGGGTCTGTGTGTGTGGGAGACAGAGGGAACCTCTTTATAATATTATGTATATAAGGGATGATATTTATTTTTATTTAAGGTACTGGGGAGGGGTCTGTGTGTGTGGGAGACAGAGGGAACCTCTTTATAATATTATGTATATAAGGGATGATATTTATATTTATTTAAGGTACTGGGGAGGGGTCTGTGTGTGTGGGAGACAGAGGGAACCTCTTTATAATATTATGTATATAAGGAGTGATATTTATATTTATTTAAGGTACTGGGGAGGGGTCTGTGTGTGTGGGAGACAGAGGGAACCTCTTTATAATATTATGTATATAAGGGATGATATTTATATTTATTTAAGGTACTGGGGAGGGGTCTGTGTGTGTGGGAGACAGAGGGAACCTCTTTATAATATTATGTATATAAGGAGTGATATTTATATTTATTTAAGGTACTGGGGAGGGGTCTGTGTGTGTGGGAGACACAGGGAACCTCTTTATAATATTATGTATATAAGGGATGATATTTATATTTATTTAAGGTACTGGGGAGGGGTCTGTGTGTGTGGGAGACAGAGGGAACCTCTTTATAATATTATATATTTGTATATAAGGGATGATATTTATATTTATTTAAGGTACTGGGGAGGGGTCTGTGTGTGTGGGAGACAGAGGGAACCTCTTTATAATATTATGTATATAAGGGATGATATTTATATTTATTTAAGGTACTGGGGAGGGGTCTGTGTGTGTGGGAGACAGAGGGAACCTCTTTATAATATTATGTATATAAGGGATGATATTTATATTTATTTAAGGTACTGGGGAGGGGTCTGTGTGTGTGGGAGACAGAGGGAACCTCTTTATAATATTATGTATATAAGGGATGATATTTATATTTATTTAAGGTACTGGGGAGGGGTCTGTGTGTGTGGGAGACAGAGGGAACCTCTTTATAATATTATGTATATAAGGGGTGATATTTATATTTATTTAAGGTACTGGGGAGGGGTCTGTGTGTGTGGGAGACAGAGGGAACCTCTTTATAATATTATGTATATAAGGGATGATATTTATATTTATTTAAGGTACTGGGGAGGGGTCTGTGTGTGTGGGAGACAGAGGGAACCTCTTTATAATATTATGTATATAAGGAGTGATATTTATATTTATTTAAGGTACTGGGGAGGGGTCTGTGTGTGTGGGAGACAGAGGGAACCTCTTTATAATATTATGTATATAAGGGATGATATTTATATTTATTTAAGGTACTGGGGAGGGGTCTGTGTGTGTGGGAGACAGAGGGAACCTCTTTATAATATTATGTATATAAGGAGTGATATTTATATTTATTTAAGGTACTGGGGAGGGGTCTGTGTGTGTGGGAGACAGAGGGAACCTCTTTATAATATTATGTATATAAGGGATGATATTTATATTTATTTAAGGTACTGGGGAGGGGGCTGTGTGTGTGGGAGACAGAGGGAACCTCTTTATAATATTATATATTTGTATATAAGGGATGATATTTATATTTATTTAAGGTACTGGGGAGGGGGCTGTGTGTGTGGGAGACAGAGGGAACCTCTTTATAATATTATGTATATAAGGGATGATATTTATATTTATTTAAGGTACTGGGGAGGGGTCTGTGTGTGTGGGAGACAGAGGGAACCTCTTTATAATATTATGTATATAAGGAGTGATATTTATATTTATTTAAGGTACTGGGGAGGGGTCTGTGTGTGTGGGAGACAGAGGGAACCTCTTTATAATATTATGTATATAAGGGATGATATTTATATTTATTTAAGGTACTGGGGAGGGGTCTGTGTGTGTGGGAGACAGAGGGAACCTCTTTATAATATTATGTATATAAGGAGTGATATTTATATTTATTTAAGGTACTGGGGAGGGGTCTGTGTGTGTGGGAGACAGAGGGAACCTCTTTATAATATTATGTATATAAGGGATGATATTTATATTTATTTAAGGTACTGGGGAGGGGGCTGTGTGTGTGGGAGACAGAGGGAACCTCTTTATAATATTATATATTTGTATATAAGGGATGATATTTATATTTATTTAAGGTACTGGGGAGGGGGCTGTGTGTGTGGGAGACAGAGGGAACCTCTTTATTATATATATATATATATATATATATATATATATATATATATATATATATATATATATATATATATATATATATATACCATATATCCATAATATATATTGTATTTATACATTTCTGGAAGAACATTAATATAAAAAAAGAGCAGCACACTATTTTGACACATTTGTATTTAATACTTTTTTTTATATTATGCTTTATTTAACATTTATTATGTTTATACTAAACTATACTATTATGCTAAAGGGCCAGGCAGCAAAGTTTAAAATAATCTTGGCAACAGCAGATAAAGCTTGCTAAACTCCTTCAGCAATCCATTCATCAATACCATTCATTCACACATTCATCCATTTACCCATTCAGGCATTTTACTAACTTATTTGTGTCTGTGCCTGGAAATAAAAAGAACTTCTCCCTACAAAAAGATTTAATTAATTTATTAAGTGGCAATAAACAAGTTGTTTGCCAAATCCTAACCATTTATTATTACTACGATATGTGCATAAAATGTGTAAATATGTGCAGGTCAGATTATATAATCAGATGTACTGTAGGACACACTATATGACATATAGTGTGTCCTACAGTACATCTGAGTTTAGGGGATTTGGATCATGGTGATTAAGAGGTGAATTGTTTTTAAGGAGCTATTGCACTGGGGGTCTCAAGTTTAATGGCTCTGTTTTAGTGCACTGCATAAGATTTAGACTTCATTCTTTTACCTAGTGATTTAGCACATATTCTCCAAATGTTATTAGTGGGGGATAAGCCAGCTAGAAGCTACACTTTCCTGCAGAATATGTAGGTCTGCTCTTATTTTGACTTTCATATATGCTTTGTAAATGCGTGCCCCCTCGTCAGAAAAAAATGCCCCCCCATTTCATTCGTTCTGGAGCCGACCCTGTGGGGGCGGCAGATTAGGGGTTAATAAATGTAGGTAGGTTGCGTTGATGTTAGGGACAGCAGATTAGAGGATTAATAATATTTAACTAGTGTTTGCGAGGCAGGAGTACGGCGGTTTAGGGGTTAATATGTTTATTTTAGTGGTGGCGATGTCCAGAGCGGCAGATTAGAGGTTAATAATTTTATTTTAGTGTTTGCGATGCGGGAGGGCCTCGGTTTAGGGGTTAATAGGTAGTTTATGGGTGTTAGTGTACTTTTTAGCACTTTAGTTATGAGTTTTATGCTACAGCGTTGTAGTGTAAAACTCATAACTACTGACTTTGAAATGCGTTACGGATTTTGGAGGTAGAGGGTGTACCGCTCACTTTTTGGCCTCCCAGGACAGACTCGTAATACCAGCGCTATGGAAGTCCCATAGAAAAAAGGCTTTACAAACTTTACGTAAGTCGGTTTGCGGTAAGGCCAAAAATGTGTGCGGGGCCCCTAAACCTGCAAGACTCGTAATAGCAGCGGTAGTAAAAAAGCAGCGTTAGGACCTGTTAACACTGCTTTTTTACCTTAAAGGGACAGTATACTGTAAAATAGTTTTTCCCTTAATGTATTTACAATTGCTTTTTTTACCAATTGCAGAGTAAAAAATGTATGAAAATAAGCTTTTTAAGGTTTATTTCTGTATATTAAAGCTCTGATTTTGTGTTTTGAAGCCACAGCCTAATAAAATAGGTTGAGCTTGTAGATATAATGAGATCTCATTAATGTATCACATTGTGCACATATACCTGCTTCTTTATCTTATATCTGTCCTTAAAACAATCACCAATACTTTGAGAGAACAATTGAAAATCAACATTTTATTACCTTATCTCTGCTTTATCACACTGGGAGTGTAATTTCTTCTGCTGGCTGTGTTTACAAAGCTTATCTATAGCTGGTACGCGCGGCCACAAACTTTCAGAATAGGTGGGGATACCACATGCTAAATTAACAATTTCAAATGCCAATATAAGGGTAAAGGAGCTACTTGTAAACAATTTAATACACTCCAGCAGATAAAGTGGATCCTTGGGAACAAATTAAAGGGGAGAAAATTTTTGAGTAAACTGTCCCTTTAACGCACAACTCAAAATCTAGCCGTAAAGTAAGAACTATTATTAAAAAGTGTACATAAAGGATCTGGGACTTTCTTTCATTGGACTTCTCAATCCAAGGGCAGACGTGTCGTTTGGATATAATACTGAAACTCACAGATCTTTTATATCGTTTGGGCTGAAGTTGACGGGAATCCCCAGCCAAAGTGGAACATATATGATGCACTATCTGGTGATGTAGTGATTTATTTTACTTTTTTATAAACAAGTTGTTATTATACATTATTGTTTAAGATTTTTCTTTTCTTTTGTGAATAAACTATTATACCTATTAAGAATAGCAAAGGGTTCAATTATTGCTTTTAGCATATGTATTAAGGTATACATTTTATTAGGCAATACATAATTTGGCGACGAGTTTGGGGTATTTAAGTATTTGACTGTTGAAATACGCGTGTTGGTTGCGGGTGTTATGCTGTCAAATCGTAAATAAATAACAAACTTATTCACAAAATAAATTTTGTATTTTTTTATTTAGGGGTAACGATGTTTAACAAAAGAGTTAACGTTGTCAAAGATGTTACTATTCCCGGGTGGGATGATTCACCTTATAATGATGTGGCACATGAGGTAGCTAAAGGAGCGGGGCTGTGTGAACAATGGGACTTGACTCTTAAAGAAGCTAATCTTGTTGATGCAGTTAAAACATTAGAGGAAGTGCCTGTTGAGAGAGGAAAAGAACAGCCCGCTGCACGGAGGCTATGGATAGTGTGTACAGCATATAGGGAACAACATAAGAAAGCAGAAGATTAGCGTAAGTGTAATTTTAAATTAGAAAAACACATTGCTGAATTAGAGGGTAATATTATGGTAGAGCAATGCAACAATAGGGTGCTTTCAGATAAGTTGAGTACTAATCAACATGTAGCTGAAGTAGCTGCAATGAAGGTAGCAGCTAATATATATAAAAAACAAAAAGGGAAAATTAGTAAAGTTAAAATCAGGAAATATATAGTTAAAGCAGGAATATTACAGCCCATAAAGGCATCACATTGCAGTGTTAGGACCAGTCAACATTGGAACAACTTGTAAGTTGGTGACTGGCTTAAGCAAAATATAAGCTTCGGTTATTTCTTTTTTTTATTTTGCAATATTTAAAATGTTTTGATAATATGGAAGGGGATGTGTGGCAATATTCTATTTTGTGTAATTATTTGGTTGGTTGCTTTTACCCCTAAAAAGTAATATTAATAAAATAATTTTGTAAGGTGTGCAGAAACATTTGTATTTAAAGGAAGACTAACCATCTTCATGGTTTCTAGCACCCCATCCCACCCAGTTGCTCAGGTGCTCTCATTATAGTACATTGAAAGTGTGTATAAAGCCGGAGAGGCTCATTCTTAAATACATAGTTAAAACTGGAATAGGATGCCAGATACCTCCTGAACACTATGGACAATTAGCCTCAAGATCTAGCTTAGCTATGAGGGGTATATCAGTACTAGGAGGAGTTATAGATGCTGATTATCAAGGAGAAATTAAAGTAATTTATTGAACAATGGAAAACAAATATTATATATTCAAGAAGGGGACAGAATAGCTCAGTTGTTGATAATTCCATTGCTCATGGAAACTATGAAAGAGGTTGAACCCCCAACTACATTAACAGTAAGATAGGATAAGGGCTTTGGTTCATCAAATATTAAAAATGTAGGTACAAAAATATGGATTCAAAATCTTCAAGGACCGCCAGATGCAGCTGAAGTAATTGCTGTAGGCAATGATAAGACTTTATTAGTAATGAGACCAGGTAAAGAACAATGGGAATATATACATGAGGAAAAATGTTAACTTCGAGAATAAAATTGTGTTTTACCTTTTACAGATATGGCTGAAATTCAGTATATGGATTCTTACTTTTGGCCTCCATGGAAAGCTTTTTGGGGCACAAGCCGTAACACCAGGATAAGAGATTGTACAGAAAGAAAGTCAAACTGTTAGGTGGGGATTGGTGAATCGAACACAAATTATAAAACAGGATAATTACACATGTGATGGCAACACTTTTTGTAATCTTTTTGATATCTTTGGACACCCCCATCAGGACAAAAGTATCAACCGAATTACTGCTTATATGATGATACCGGAACTATACATATCCAAAATCTGACTTCAATATGCTCTGCTGGAGTCGATTTGGGGTATATATGGACCATATACATACATTAGCACAAAATAGTTCCACAGGTCTACCTTATATGTATACCAAGGGAATACTTGTGTATAATATGTCAAACTTGAATGTATTTGTGTGTTATAATGCTTCCAAAATTAGTAATTGAAATTTATGGGCACAATATATTATTTTAATTAGTAAGAATAGTACAGTTATTAAACCAGGAAAAATTAAATGGATACCTTCAACTTGTAGAAAGGTTGGATTAAATGTACAAAAGATCTTTGTAGATGTAGAAGTTCAATTTCCACCAACAACAGAGTGTAAAATACGAACCCGAAGGGCATGGTATGATACCTTGTTAGGATCATACGGTACAATTTCAGGTACACTGAATGGATTGGATATAGAAACTTTAGCAAATAGATTACATAATGTGGGACAAGGTATGAACAAGGCTTTAAGATATCAAGCTAGATGGATGCCTAATACTTTTAAGACACAACAAAAACAATTAGATATTAGTTTTGATGTGTTGGATTTGGTTAATGCCACAACTTATTGGGGGGAGGATTTAACTCATAATTTGTCTTCCTTTATTCATTGGACAGTGTGTAGTATTAAAACATTAAATCAAATCCAACAAAAAAATGCTGCTCAAACTAGATTGATGACTGGTAATTTAGGATTATGGAAACAATTATTGAACATAAAAAATTCCAACATGTGGATAAAGTTGTAAAGTGCTTTAATCAATTGTAATGATACAGTATGTAAAGGAAATGTACAATTATATAATATTACCGACATAGATATTATATGCAAATTTATAGCTTTACCTATGATTTTAGGAGGTGCATATTGGATGGCTCAGTTTAAAGGTACCCATATTGATACTAATAATTTAACACATGATTTAAATTTATGTGAAGAGATGATAGGAGTGGTATGTACTGTTCATTCCAGACTATATGAACCATGTTTATTACAAAATACTATTAAAGTCTGTGATTGGACAATCCTACCTATACATTGGAAAATGTTGATTGAAATAGCTTTGCAAACACTATGTATAGTTACTAATGAGAAGGTGATACCTCATATGCAATTACCTTTTGCTGGATGTATATCTAATCTTACTATTTTTAAATGGGAAAATAGGACATATATATTACATTAAGCACTTCATATAAATGTGAGTTCCCTGTGGCTACCAAGTATAATGATGATTCCCAATTGGAATTTATCTTTTTCAGCATTACATTACATCATGAGTAGATAAAAATTGATAATGACACATATAAAATTGTTGAATCAGACTTTGCAACATCAAGTTATATTCACAATTATAATTGTACAGGATTTAGTTAAAATAGGTTTAAAATATTGAAACAGCAACACATCATCAGTATGATATTTTTATGGGATATTCTCCATCAGCTACTCAGATGCTAAATTGGATAATTCATCCAGTATTGGTGATAGCAATCCTAAATTGTATATTAACGTTATGGAATTGCTACATGGCTTATTGAATGTACTGCAGACCTTTGAAAGTCATGGCTTATTCATATGGTCAATAAGATTGGTTCAAGGACTGAATGTGATACAAATGTGATATGGCAGGCCATATAGAGTGTGATGAATGTGAACCAGTCTTCTTGGCCTATATGAATCTATATAGACAGAGAAATCCTGAGTTGCTGACATGGCATAGACTTGAAGCTTATATATAACTTGTTTTGATTGAAAAAATGCGGAACAAAACAATATGTATTCTAAAAGAACAAATGACTCATCCTTGGTTGAGACATTTGTTGGACCGGATACATCTTGACAGGAATAATAGACACAGACAGTTTCATAACCTTTTTTTGCAAAAACTAATTGTAAGAACTATTATTAAAAAGTGTATATAAAGGATCTGAGACTTTCTTTCATTGGACTTCTCAATCCAAGGGCAGACGTGTCGTTTGGATATGATACTGAAACTCACAGATCTTTTATATTGTTCGGCTGAAGTTGACGGGTATCCCCAGCCAAAGTGGAACATATATGATGCACTATCTGGTGATGTAGTGATTTATTTTACTTTTATATAAACAAGTTATTATTATACATTATTGTTTAGGTTTGTTCTTTTCTATCGTGAATAAACTATTATACCTATTAAGAATAGCACAGGGTTCAATTATTTAGCATATGTATTAAGGTATACAATTACAAATGATTAACGCAATCTCAGAGTTGTGGTTAACTGTTTTGCGAAAAGAATTGCACAAAACACATCAAAAATACATTACAAAATACAGTTACACTCATAATAACACCATCTAATAAAAATGTTTCACAAAAAATATTGCACACAAAAGTTATAAGTGCTCAAATATATGAGATCTCAGGTGTTACAAAAAAAGGTAGGCAAAGGGCTTTAACATTGAGAAATATACAGATACATCTCTAAAGATGGATATGTACAGTGGGGCAAAAAAGTATTTAGTCAGCCACCAATTGTGCAAGTTCTCCCACTTAAGAAGATGAGAGAAGCCTGTAATTTTCATCATAGGTATACCTCAACTATGAGAGACAAAATGTGGAAACAAATCCAGACAATCACATTGTATGATTTGGAAAGAATTTATTTGCATATTATGGTGGAAAATAAGTATTTGGTCACCTACAAAAAAGCAGGATTTCTGGCTCTCACAGACCTGTATCTTCTTCTTTAAGAGGCTCCTCTGTCCTCCACTCATTACCTGTATTAATGGCACCTGTTTGAACTTGTTATTAGTATAAAAGACACCTGTCCACAACTTCAAACAGTCACACTCCAAACTCCACTATGGTGAAGACCAAAGAGCTGTCGAAGGACACCAGGAACAAAATTGTAGAACTGCACCAGGGTGGGAAGACTGAATCTGCAATATGCAAGCAGCTTGGTGTGAAGAAATCAACTGTGGGAGCAATAATTAGAAAATGGAAGACATACAAGACCACTGATAATCTCCCTCGATCTGGAGCTCCACGCAAGATCTCACCCCGTGGGGTCAAAATGATCACAAGAACGGTGAGCAAACATCCCAGAACCACACTGGGGGACCTAGTGAATGACCTGCAGAGCGCTGGGACCAATGTAGCAAAGGCTACCATCAGTAACACACTACGCTGCCAGGGACTCAGATCCTGCAGTGCCAGACGTGTCCCCCTGCTTAAGCCAGTACATGTCCAGGCCCGTCTGAAGTATGTTAGAGAGCATTTGGATGATCCAGAAGCGGATTGGGAGAATGTCATATGGTCAGATTAAACCAAAGTAGAACTGTTTGGTAGAAACACAACTCGTCGTGTTTGGAGGAGAGAGAATGCTGAGTTGCAACCAAAGAACACCATACCTACTGTGAAGCATGGGGGTGGCAACATCATGCTTTGGGGCTGTTTCTCTGCAAAGGGAACAGGATGACTGATCCGTGTACATGAAAGAATGAATGGGGCCATGTATCGTGAGATTTTGAGTGCAAACCTCCTTCGATCAGCAAGGGCATTGAAGATGAAACGTGGCTGGGTCTTTCAGCATGACAATGATCCCAAACACACTGCCCGGGCATGGAAGGAGTGGCTTCGTAAGAAGCATTTCAAGGTCCTGGAGTGGCCTAGCCAGTCTCCAGATCTCAACCCCATAGAAAACCTTTGGAGGGAGTTGAAAGTCTGTGTTGCCCAGCGACAGCCCCAAAAATATCACTGCTCTAGAGGAGATCTGCATGCAGAAATGGACCAACATACCAGCAACAGTGTGTGACAACCTTGTGAAGACTTACAGAAAACGTTTGACCTCTGTCATTGCCAACAAAGGATATATAACAAAGTATTGAGATGAACTTTTGATATTGACCAAATACTTATTTTACACCATAATTTGCAAATAAATTCTTTCCAAATTAGACAATGTGATTGTCTGGATTTGTTTCCACATTTGTCTTTCATAGTTGAGGTATACCTATGATGAAAATTACAGGCCTCTCTCATCTTCTTAAGTGGGAGAACTTGCTCAATTGGTGGCTGACTAAATACTCTTTTGCCCCACTGTATGTATGTATACATGTCTATATATGTGTACATATGCAATAGGAAAGGTAGGTAAACACATAACAAACTGAAAGTGTAGCACCCTCTGGATAGCAGCTGTTTCACTGGCCGTGATAAATACAGCACCTGGAATGCTCTGGTGCGAATATCCTCATAAACAACAAAGAACAAATTTTCAGGAGTCGGGAGCACACATTTCAATGAAAGACAACAATCTCGGCTCAGCACAAAGATGCAATAAAAATTCACATTTACTGAAAAAGTGTATTGACATAGGCACCTGTTCCGTCTGTACCTACACTCCTCTTACCTTTGTCCAGTGATTTGTAAGTTTTAACACTTTTTCAATAAAATTGTTATTGATTTTTTATATATATATATATATATATATATATATATATATATATACACTCACCGGCAACTTTATTAGGTACACTTGTTCAAATGCTTAGTAACACAAATTGCTAATCAGCCAATCACATGGCAGCAGCTCAATGCATTTAGGCATCTAGATGTGGTGAAGGTGACTTGCTGAAATTCAAACCAAGCATCAGAATGGGGAAGAAAGGGGATTTAAGTAACTTTGAACAAGGCATGGTTGTTTCTCTAGGGTTTACAGAGAATGGTCCAAAAAAGAGAAAATATCCAATGAGCCGCAGTTTTGTGGACAAAAATGCCTTGTTGATGTCATTGGTCAGGGGAGAAAGGCAACAGTAAATCTAATAACCACTTGTTACAACCAAGGTATGCAGAATATCATCTCTGAACACACAACATGTTGAACCTTAAAGAAGATGGGCTACAGCAGCAGAAGACCACACTGGGTGCCACTCCTGTCAGCTAAGAACAGGAAACTGAGGCTACAACTCACACAGGCTCACCAAACTTGGACAATAGAAGATTGGAAAAATGTTGCCTGGTCTGATGAGTCTCCATTTCAGCTGTGACATTCAGATGGTAGGTTCAGAATTTGGTGTAAGCAACATGAAGCGTGGATCCATCCTGCTTTGTATCAACGGTTCAGGCTGTTGGTGGTGGTGTACAATTGTGCACAATTTGATAATGGATGTCATTTGTAAAAAAAATGTATTTATTTTTAATTTTTAATTACAATACATGCTCTGTTTGAATCATAATAGTTTAATTTTGTAATTTAGTGTCTCTTTAAACTTGTTTAATTCACCATATACACTTGCACTGCACATCAAACATATTCCTTGTCTCTCACATGAACTTTAAAAAGAATAGTCAAACATGTCCACTGAGCAGGGACGGATCCAGAGCCCAATATCGGGAGGAGCAATGTGCCAGATTATCTTATTGCAACACGGTCAATAGAAAACATGCTCTTATTGTTATGTTAATAATCAGATCAGAACCAAAAAGGGTTACAACCCTAAAGCCATATTAGACCACAAATCATACCAAAATTGTCCAGCAGCAAAACTGTAACATTAGACCTTGACCATCCCCTGCAGCCCCACATCACACCAGACTCCATACCAGTTCATGTACCCTCCACAGCACCTACAATGAAAGGGAAAGGAATCCGCTACAGTGTACCCCACGTTGAGGCATCCCTCTCATTAGCAAGAAGGTTCAAGAAGGGGTGTACTCATATGGGTGTATTCCCCACCAACCACCATTCCACCACCGATTCGACAGCCTCTCTCCAACCCTATATCATATAGATAGATAGATAGATAGATAGATATAGAACCATATATACATAGAAATTCACACAAATACATATAGAACACCATTAATATCAGTGTTGTACAACTATGCACTTTGGAATACATCCATATGTAATTAACGGTTAAATAGTAGAACGTTTTCTAAAGACTCAATGTATACTCCATTCATAGAGACTGCTATTTATTGCTTCAGAACTACTAAGGCTTGATTACATTCTAGTTGTAAACTTGACAACTTGTAGAAAGATTATTTAGCTTTGTTAGTCTAAGACGATTTTGTCTGTTGCTACCAGTTGTTAAGCTTACAAATGAAATGTAATCATGTACACAGTTTTTGTTGAATTAGGACCCAGTGCTAAGAATCACACACACACATGCTGTATAAACTAGACCACCAGCCATGCTCAGTCTCAAATGATCATGCACACATTTACATGCTAGCTGTATCATACCAATATACTGTCAGTAACATATCCCTACAAACACTTTTAGGGGTATATTTATGTAAGTGCGAGCGGACATGATACGATGTAGCGCATCATGTCCGCTGAACATCGATACTGCTTGTGCAATGCCGCCCCCTGCAGATTAGCCGCTAGCAGGGGATGTCAATAAACCCGATCGTATTCGATATACTGTAACCAGTGGAGGCTCCTCCATATGTGCACTGTCGCACGTGAACCCCCAGGGGGCAGAGGAGGGGGGGGGAAAATGAGCAGGGAAAAAAAAAATGAGAAAAAAAAAATTATGAAAAATTTTAATTTTATTTTTTATTTATATTATTTAATATTATATTTATTACTGCTGCTGCTTTACTGGCACTTAGCTATAGTATAGCCTGCCCTACCCTATCTAAATCATCACTCAGACCCACTCAGAGTCAGTTCAGTAAACAGAACAGACAGACACAACTTTTATTATCATCAGGCTCAGGCAGGAGGCAGGAGCTAGGACCGGGTGGACTACTCAGTGTGTGCTGACGTCCGTGACGTCACACCACACACCACACCACGGCGCTCGTCGCACTGCCTGAGCCCTGAGGCTGACTGATGCTGATTGACAGACAGTAAGGGCAGGCTGAGGCTCCAGTCCCCACCCCCCACTCGCACGTGCGGTAAGGAGCTCTATATGCCTGCACAGTGATCGCAATGTATTCACTGTGCAGGCGTAGCTCCTCCCCAGCCGTCATGCCTATAGAGGCATAATCGCACAGGCTGAACTGTGCGGTCGTTTCAGCCTGTGCTCTGTCTCCTCCCCCAGCCTACTGATCCGGACTTTGACTCTCTGTGATAGGCTCTGGCTCACACGTGATGGCCCCCACGAGGCTCCTCCCGGCTCAACGGCGCGAAAATCTTTGTGGAGATAGCCGTTGAGCTGAGAGGAGTGTTTTGCATAGAGCTCTGTCTCACTGTGCAAAAATTGTTTAAAACTAACAAAACGATTTATTTTTTGCTGCCTGCTGGCAGCCATCAACATCAACAACAGTCAATATTTGCTTTTGCTGCTGCTGTCAGTGTGCAAATAGCCAGGAGGCTAATAGACAGATAGACTATAGTTAGAACTTAAAGTTAGCCATTATAATTATTCATTACATTAGGCTTAGGCTAGCTTAGCTTAGCAAATTAGTTTAGAACTGCTACTAGATTCACAGTCAGTCACTAGTCTAGTAGTATTCTGAATTTCTAGTATTCTATTCTATATAGAACTTGAAGATAGTTAATTTATACTAGTAATATATTATATTAGTTCAGTAAGTTTGTGGGCAGATATTTTAATGATTTTTGCTGCAGGCCTGCAGTTTTTTATATAGAGTAACAGTGAGTTGTGTCTTGAACTACTAGTGTTTAAAAAAAAAAAAAACTTTTTTTTTCAACTTGTAATTTAAACAACAGATACAGTCTGAGTCTGAGATTGCTTTTTAGATAGAGTAACTTGAGTTGAGTCTAAGTTGAACTTGAATTAGTGTTAAAAAAAAAAATATTTATTTTTCTACTTGTAAATTAATTTAAACAACAGATACAGTCTGAGTCTGAGATTGCTTTTTAAATAGAGTAACTTGAGTTGAGTCTTGAACTTGAACTAGTGTTTAAAAAAAAACATATTTATTTTTCTACTTGTAATTTAAACAACAGATACAGTCTGAGTCTGAGATTGCTTTTTATATAGAGTAACTTGAGACTGAGTTGAGTCTTGAACTTGAACTAGTGTTAAAAAAAAAAACATTTTTATTTTTCTACTTGTAATTTAAACAACAGATACAGTCTGAGTCTGAGATTGCTTTTTATATAGAGTAACTTGAGACTGAGTTGAGTCTTGAACTTGAACTAGTGTTAAAAAAAAAAAACATTTTTATTTTTCTACTTGTAATTTAAACAACAGATACAGTCAGAGTCTAAGATTGCTTTTTATATAGAGTAACTTGAGTTGAGTCTTGAACTTGAACTAGTGTTTTAAAAAAAAAATCATTTTTATTTTTCTACTTGTAATTTAAACAACAGATACAGTCTGAGTCTGAGATTGCTTTTTATATAGAGTAACTTGAGTTGAGTCTTGAACTTGAACTAGTGTTAAAAAAATAAATAAATATATTTTTCTACTTGTAATTTAAACAACAGACACAGTCTGAGCCTGAGTTTAGCAAGTTTAGGAGTATACTGGACTTTTAGGGAGTTCTGTAACAATTTAGTTCAACTTCTAGTTGATATTTTCTAATAGCTGCAGAGCAGCAGAGCTACCTACCTACAAGTTATATATTAGATAACAACCGCCAAACTATTAAACTATTACTTCAAGTTGAGTTGTATATTTTCTAACAGCTGCAGAGCTACCTACCTACAAGTTATATATTAGATAAAAACCTCCAAAATATTAAACTATTAGTTCAAGTTGAGTTGTATATTTTCTAACAGCTGCAGAGCTAACTACCTGCTACCTACAAGTTATATATTACATAACAACCGCCAAAATATTAAACTATTACTTCAAGTTGAGTTGTATATTTTCTAACAGCTGCAGAGCTACCTACCTGCTACCTACAAGTTATATATTACATAACAACCGCCAAACTATTAAACTATTACTTCAAGTTGAGTTGTATATTTTCTAACAGCTGCAGAGCTACCTACCTATAAGTTATATATTAGATAACAACCACCAAACTATTAAACTATTACTTCAAGTTGAGTTGTATATTTTCTAACAGCTGCAGAGCTAACTACTTGCTACCTACAAGTTATATATTACATAACAACCGCCAAAATATTAAACTATTACTTCAAGTTGAGTTGTATATTTTCTAACAGCTGCAGAGCTACCTACCTGCTACCTACAAGGTATATATTATAACAACCGCCAAAATATTAAACTATTACTTCAAGTTGAGTTGTATATTTTCT